>NC_029786.2:49796019-49806127 GCF_000816755.2 Arachis ipaensis | reverse complement strand
AAAAACACACAATAAAGAGATAAGAAAAAATTTATCTTGATTTAAAAGTAGTATATATAAATCAAAATACATGTTAATTATTTACAAAAGATAATTTTACTTAAATGTTATGAATTTTCATATTTGTCTTCATTTTTTTAAGTGGTATGTCAAAATATGGATTTGAACCTGAATAGGCTTTCATTTCTCTATAAATAGTAAAAAAACTAAAGAAATGAGAATGCTTATTTTTTTCATTTTTAAATATCAAACTATAAGAATAATTAATAAACAAAATAGGAGAATATAAAAATTGTGTACCTGAAAATTTTTTTCGTAATTCATCATATATCTCCTTATCAATAACTTAGTCTTGAAAAGCTGTCATATTTATTGACCATAAAAATAACTATATAAACGATTCAAGATTATTCAATTAAATTAATTTCTTATTATAGAGATGAATTCAATTAAAACCGGTAGAATTGAGATATCTTGATTTGCACTGAATTTTTTGAAAAGACAAACAAAAAATGATATTAATCTTTGTTTATGTATGACAAAATGCAAATTAAATGTCATTACATTTGATTTATTAGAAATTTATATTTAATAACAGTTACATACAATGATATTTATTTGTCACCAAAATGAGATAGTTGTGCTCTTATGAGTTTAGGCCAAAGTAAAAAAAGTTAAATTTTAAACATAATTAGTATATACGTCCAAATAGACCATATTATTATTATATAATAAAAATTTATTTCATTACTTTTTATTCTTTTGATTCAATATTTCTCTTCTCTTTTTATTATCTTTCTAGGTTTTATTTGCTTTAACTATATCTTCCTAACTAATATAATAAATTTTGAGTGGACTGATTTAATATCACGTTTGATTATTAATATTAAAATAAAAATACGTATCATTGATGTACGCTCGTGGACTATGTCGGTAAAGATTTTCTCAGTAAAGTTGCGTTGCAAGTATAGCTCTACCAACAACAAGCCTCGAGTATCAAATTTAGAAGGGATTTGGTTGTCACAAGTTCAACCCTAATAAAAATAACCGAAGTATTCAAACCTCAGGTCGTCTCACAAGGAATGGGCAAACATGTGCTTCAATATTGGTTAGAATTCCGGGGTTGCAAGTCATGAGCAAGAAAATAAATGGAAATTTTAACAAGCAAGCAATCTTACAATGCAAGAAACTAATTGAAATAACTAAGCAAGACATGAGCAATTCCAAACTAACAAAGTAACATCCAATATGATTCTATTCTAAACTAAACAAGTAACTATAACTAAGTCAAGTAATTAAGAATTTGGGTTTTCAAATAGGAATGATAAAAGCAACTCTTGGCTACGTGTAAGACCCGGTTAATTAACGGCTAATTAACCCATATATGAGAATTTATTCTAGAAAGCCAAAAATGTTATTTTTATGGCTAAATGTGATAGAGAAAATTGAGACGAGAATTTCGGTACCAATTTTATAGAAATCGGACCAAGATTGGACCGAACGGGCCAAACCGGGCCAACCGGATCCAAAGTGGGCCCTTGGCCCAACATGGCTAAACCCTAAAACACTCATTTTAGCATTCTCTCTCCTCACTTATCACTCAAACACGGTGAAATGGAGTAAGGGAGGGGAAGAACACTCTCTCAAACTTCTATCTCTCACTTGATCTTCAAACCACCATAACTTTTGATCTAGAGCTCCGATTGCCGCACCATTTGCGGCCACGCGTTCACCGCGGAGAGCTATACAAAACCCATACAATCAATCTTAAGGTAAGCCACGTTTTGCTCTTCGAAATTCCAGCCCTTGTTTTTGAATTTCATGGATGAAATGTTGAGATTTTGGGCTCTTTGATGTTATAGGACCCAACTCTCTTGAAGGAGAAGGTTAATCTTGTCTCCTTGGACCTTGGGTGTGGTAAGATTCTCAACCCTAGTGTAATTTATTGTTCTATGATGTTGGGTATTGAGATGTAGTGTATGAGTATGATGATTGTGGCTTAGGTTGTGTATATGTGAAAGTTGGAGCTTGATTGGTGATTTTAGAAAGCTTGGGAGAGGGTTTTGTGTGATAAAATCTGTTCTTAGAGGTGTTGAGAGCTTGTAGACAAGGGGTTTGGAAGTGCTCCGGTTGAGCTTGGGAAATCGGCTAAGGTATGGTTTCGGTTTCTCGTATCTAATATGTAATGTGGTAGGAAATACTTAGGCTAGAGGCCCTAAGATAGGCATTGAATTGATGATGTTGTTGATTGGTTGAGATATATGATGTGATCATATATGTGATTATGAATATTGATGCCTTGGTTGTGTGATGTATGAGAAAATACATGTTGTGATATATGCTTGATGAATGATTAAGGTTGAATTGGTGGGTGGTACCATGTTGATGGTGAGTATGATGATGATTACGTATAATGATGGTTGATTGGAAATGGTATTATTGGAAATTGGGATGAGGAAGAATGTATGACATGATATTGTGTTTGTCCTTTAGCCATTTGATTGAGAAGTGTTAAAATGGTTGGATGTGGTTTTAGAAATTTTGGGTAAAGTGTCAATGTGTGAGTTGAGGATGACTTGATGTTGATTTTGGTACATTTTGATTGATTTCAAAGAAAAGGGATGAAATTGGCATGTTTTGATTGATTTTGAAAAGAGTTGAAAGTGGCTTGTTTTGAAAATGGCACTTTGTAGTTTTGTATGAAAACATGGATTTTGGGCATACTTTGACGGGATATAACTTGGACTACGGATCTCTATTTTGTGCCAAATTTGTTTAAAAAGGAAACTGGATCCGGGATGTCCATGCCGTTCGAAGAACGGGTGAAAAACGATTTAAAATGAGAAAATTATGTCCGTCGGAAGATTGGGGGTTGAATCTGTAAATTCTGCAGCTTTTAACTTAGAAATTTTCTTAGCAGAATGACCCTCCGCGCGTAGGCGCACTTGGCGCGTGCGCGTCGTTCTTCAAGAAATCACCATCCACGCGTGCGCGTGGTGTGCGCGGTCGCGTCGATGCGCTGCACCAAATGCCCAGCTATTTTCCCGAGAGTTGTGCCAGAGTTGTGCAAGTTTATTGCCTGGGGTGCAAGAGCACCCACGCGTACGCGTGGTTGACGCTCGCGCGTCGTTTAGCTATTTTTCAACCTGCGCATCCGCGCGTATGACGCTTGCGCGTACACGTGGACCTGTTTTCATCCCAAAGTTGATTTTTGAGTTTTAAAAGCCAAATTTCATACTTCTAAGTCTCCGATCTCACCACTTATGTCTTAAATCATTGTAATATGCCTAGCAATGAGGCAATGGGCTAGTAAATGTGGTAACTTGCGAGTGAAGCTAGGGAAAAATGAATGATCAATGAGGATCAAAGATGATTATGTGAGATGCGGAGGATGGCGGTGGAAGTGCTTGTTGTGCCATGGGCCGAAGGGCCGTAATTGTTAATGAATTGGCTGGTTATGGATTTAACCGTGAGCCGGATGGCTAGATTATTGCCGTGTTACGGCGGAGCCATGATTATGGCTAAGTATAAATGCATATATGCTGTTGAATGAATTGCGAATGTTTGCACTTCCACCATCGGAGATGAGGGTTTCCCTGGGAGGAAGCAGTGGCTAGCCACCACGTGCTCCAGGTTGAGACTCGAAGCTCTTGTGACCCTATGTCGTAAGTGTGGCCGGGCACTGTGAAAGGCCCGGATGAGCTCGCCCCCATAAATATTCACCAGTGAGGGTGATAGATATGGATCATGATTATGATCAAGTTTATGATGAGTATAACTCGAGTTGGGGATGCACGACAGAGGGACAGTCCAATGGTTAGCTACCGGGACTTGTCGGGTTGGCTCTATAACCGACAGATGATATCATCAGCCACTAGGGACAGGCATTCATCATATGCATACTATATGAATTGTTTGAGATTGCCTATTTGACTGCATATTACTTGCTAATTGTCTAAATGCCTTATCTGTTCCTATTTGTAAATCTCTTGTCTGATATAACTGTGTTTGTTATATTATACTCCTGCTGGTGGTTGGAAGGTTTGAAGGAATTGGAAAGGGAAGTATTAGTTAGACTGAAGGATCTTTAGTCAGTTGCCACTTACGGTTTAGTATGTTTATAAGCTTTGATATTATCTGGAGGAAGTTCTAGGATTGCCTTCGACTTTCCTCTATTATTATGTATTATATATGTGGAAGCTGTTACCATGCTGGGGACCTCTGGTTCTCACCCATGCGGGTTTTGTGGTTTTCAGATGCAGGACGTGAGGTTTCTCGCTAAGGCATGCTGGAGACTTCTGGATTAGCGAAGATCTTTTGTTCTCGGGACTCTGTTTTGGTTTATATATCTTGTCTCCATTAAATAATACAAACTGTGATGACTCCTCTCATAGGAGATTTTGGAGAATAGGTTTCTGTATTTGTGTTCCTTTGGGTTTCCTTTGGGGTTTCCTTATTTTATTATATGTATATATTGCTATGCTCGGACCGATTATCTTTGCAACCGGATTTTGAGTCTTGATATTCCTGTTTTTGACACTCCTTTATATATATATAATCTCGTGTTAACTTATCCTTTGCTCGTTGCGTTATCGATCGGAGGGTTGCGCTTTCGAGTTGCGATTTTCATTTACCCCTTTTTCTACAAAGGCTCCTAGTTATAATCAATCATTCATACTACTATACGTACTAAATTTTTGTTTTAGAGGTCGTAATACCTTGCCATCTCTGAATTATGACTTAAGCATAAGACTCTGTATGGTAGGGTGTTACATTATGGTATCAGAGCAGTTCGTTTCTGTAGAGCCTGAGGGACGGACTGACTATGCTTCTGTGCATTCTCTGTATGTGTGTTATGTACTATTAGTATATCTGCTTGATATAATTGGCATAAACGTTCATGAGCATGCATTTGGGACTTTGAAGCATTAGACTTCCGATATTGAGACTGATCAACTTAATATCGATTGTTTGGTGTGTATAGGAACCAGATGGCGCCTCGTGGATGTGGTAGAGGTCGTAGGAGTGGTCATACGAATGCTCGTGCGCCGGAGATTAATCCTAATGACCCGGTGAACTTTATGACTGCATTGGAGAACATGGCTGCTGCTATGCAAGCCACTGCTGAGGCTCTTGGTCAACAGATGAACAACCATGGTAATGACGGAGGTGGAGTTCAGGGCCGAATGACACTGGCAAACTTTTTGAAGGTTAATCCACCTAAGTTCAAGGGAACCACTAGCCCGACTGAGGCCGATACATGGTTTCAGGCCACGGAACGGGCACTGCAAGCGCAGGTGGTACCTGAAGGGCAGCGTGTGAAGTTCGCTACCTATTTGCTCACTAGGGAAGCGTCGCATTGGTGGCAAGGAATCCGACGCCTCCTGCAGCAGGGTGATGATTATATCACCTGGGATGTCTTCCAAGAGGAGTTCTATAAGAAGTACTTTCCGACTTCTGCCAGGACGGCCAAGGAGCTTGAATTGTTGCAGCTGAAGCAGGGTATTATGTCCGTATCTGAGTATACTGACAAGTTTGAGGAGCTGTTCAGATTCTCTCGTATGTGTCAAGGGACTCCGGTGGAATATGAGGAATGGAAGTGTGTTAAGTACGAAGGAGGACTCCAGAGCGATATTTTCGGTTCGGTGGGGCCAATGGAGATTAGGACTTTCTCCGAGTTGGTGAACAAGTGTAGGGTTGCTGAAGAGTGTGTGAAGAGGGTAGCCACTGAGAAAGGATGTCACAAAGGATCATTTCCACATAATTGAGGGAAGAGTTTTACACCTAGAGGTCCGCCTTTCAAGAGGGGAGGTTCCTTTAGGAGGCCCAACAACAACTACTCCCAAGGGAAAAGGTTTTGGAAGCAGCCTCAGAATGATCAAGCTTGTACTAGGTGTGGGAGTCACCATCCGGGAGTACCATGCAAGGCCGGATGGGGTTTGTGCTACTTGAAGATCGTAACCTTAGGTTATGACTTAAAAGTGTATAATGCTACCCATGAGGCCATGGTAACTAGGCTAGGATGCCCGAAAGTTTCGTTTAGGTTCCAGCAGCGTGATTTTGTCCATAATTTAATCTGCTTACCGATGATCGGTCTTGATCTTATCTTGGGATTGGACTGGTTATCTGAGAACCATGTCCTGCTTGATTGTTCTATAAAGTCGGTGTACTTTATGCTGGAAGATACAGACGGGCCGGTCGTGGTGAATAATTATTACTTGAATTCGATGATGGTGAACTGTTCTGGAACCGAATGTCAGGGTATCCTGTTGTTAACAGCTGGTGTTTCGGGTGATGACCAAAGGTTGGATCAGATTCTGGTAGTGTGTGAGTTTCCGGAAGTGTTTTCCGATGATATTGAGGAATTTCCACCTAACCGAGAGGTCGAGTTTGCTATTGAGTTGGTGCCTTGGGCGGGACCAATCTCAAGTGCTCCTTATAGAATGTCACCGTTAGAGATGGCCGAGCTAAAGTCTCAGTTAGAGGAATTATTGGGTAAGAACTTTATCCGACCAAGTGTTTCCCCGTGGGTTGCTCCAGTGTTACTGGTAAAGAAGAAAGATGGAAGTATGCGACTCTGTGTGGATTACAGGCAGCTGAACAAGGTCACCATAAAGAATAAGTACCCATTGCCGAGGATTGATGATCTCATGGATCAGTTACAAGGAGCTGGGGTTTTCTCTAAGATTGATTTGCGATCCGGTTATCACCAGATAAGGGTGAGGGGTGAGGATATCCCTAAGACCGCTTTTAGGACTCGTTATAGTCATTATGAGTACACTGTAATGTCCTTTGGGTTGACGAATGCTCCTGCAGTATTCATGGATTACATGAATAGAGTGTTCCGTCCGTTTCTGGATAAATTCATTGTTGTCTTCATTGACGACATACTAATTTACTCCAAGACTGAAGAAGAGCATGCGGAACACTTGAGGACCGTGTTGCAAATTCTAAAGGAGAAGAAACTCTATGCGAAACTGTCTAAGTGTGAGTTTTGGAAGGATGAGGTAAAGTTTTTGGGTCACGTGGTGAGTAAGAAGGGAATAGCCGTAGATCCAACTAAGGTGGAAGCTGTGATGGATTGGAGGCAACCAACCACAGTAACTGAGATAAGGAGTTTTCTAGGTTTAGCTGGCTATTACCGAAGGTTCATCAAAGGCTTTTCGCAATTAGCCTTGCCGTTGACAAAATTAACCCGCAAAGACACTCCGTTTGTTTGGACTCCTGAGTTTGAGGAAAGTTTTTAGGCATTGAAGAAAAAGTTGACCACTGCACTTGTGTTGGTGTTACCTGAGTCGAACAAACCATTTGAGGTGTACTGTGATGCCTCACTAAAGGGTCTAGGATGCATGCTGATGCAGCATCATAATGTGGTGGCGTATGCCTCATGACAGTTAAGACCTCATGAAGTTAGTTACCCTACGCACGATTTGGAACTCGCTGCACTCGTGTTTGCCTTGAAGGTGTGGAGGCATTATCTCTATGGGGTTAAGTTCCAAGTCCTCTCCGATCACAAGAGCTTGAAATATCTCTTTGATCAGAAAGAGCTTAATATGAGGCAAACGAGGTGGATGGAATTATTGAAGGAATACGACTTTGAGTTGAATTACCATCTGGAAAAGCCAAATGTAGTGGCGGATGCGTTAAGTCGGAAGTCGTTATATGCGGCTTGGATGATGCTTCAAGAGGAGAAGTTGCTCAAGGGATTCGAGAGTCTAAAAATTGGTGCTCGAGAAGTATCTGGAACCTTGTGTTTGAGCCGATTAGAAATATCAAGTGACTTTAAGTCCGAACTCCTAAAGGCTCATGAAAATGATGAAGCGTTATGGAAGGTGTTACCGGCCATCGAGCAAGGAAAACAGTGGAGAGTGTCGGAAGAAAAAAATGGGTTATGGAGATTCAAGGGTAGAATCATTGTGCCAGATGTTGGCACTTTGAGGCAAGATATCTTAAAGGAGGCACACAAAAGCGGATTCTCCATTCACCCGGGAAGTACTAAGATGTACCATGATTTAAAGGCGATGTTTTGGTGGCCAAGTATGAAGAATGATGTGGCGGAATATGTTTCAAAGTGCTTAACTTGCCAAAAGGTAAAGATTGAACATCAAAGACCTTCTGGGATGTTGCAACCTTTAGAGGTTCCGCAATGGAAGTGGGAAAGTATTGCAATGGACTTTGTGTCGGGATTGCCAAGGACTAGGACTGGTTTTGATGCTATCTGGGTGATTGTGGACCGACTGACGAAGTCAGCTCACTTTTTGCCCATTCGGATGACTTACACCCTTGAGGAGCTAGCTCGGTTATACATAAAGGATATTGTGAGACTCCATGGTGTACCTGCTACTATAATCTCTGATAGAGATCCTCGTTTCACTTCGAGGTTCTGGGGTGCATTTCAGAAAGCTTTTGGAACCCGTTTAAGCTTGAGTACAGCGTACCATCCTCAAACAGATGGTCAATCCGAGAGGACGATCCAAACACTAGAGGATATGTTGAGAGCTTGTGTTTTGGATCAACCGGCGAGTTGGGATCGGTATATGCCGTTAGTGGAGTTTGCATACAATAATAGTTACCATGCGAGCATTGGAATGGCTCCGTATGAGGCATTGTATGGGAGGAAATGTCAATCTCCGCTATGTTGGTATAAAGCTGGAGAGAAAGGCTTGTTGGGGCCGAAAATGATAGCTGAGACCACTGAACAAGTTAAGAAAATCCGAGATAGGATGCTTACGGCACAGAGTCACCAGAAGAGTTACGCCGATCAGAGGCGGAAGCCCTTGGAATTTGAAGAAGGAGATCATGTTTTCCTGAAGGTTACTCCAACCATAGGAGTAGGTAGGGCGATTAAAGTAAAGAAGTTGAATCCTCGATACATTGGTCCATTTCAGATCCTGGAGAGGATTGGACTGGTGGTGTATCGGATGACTCTACCACCTCATCTTTCAAACATGCACGACGTGTTTCACGTGTCGCAGCTTCGGAAGTACACTCCTGATGCTAGCCATGTGTTAGAACCTGAATCGATTCAGTTAAGGGAAGATTTGACGCTTCCAATGGCTCCAGTCAGAATTGATGATACTAGTATCAAACGATTGCGTGGAAAAGAGGTTTCATTGGTCAAAGTGGCATGGAGTCGAGGCGGTGTTGAGGAACACACTTGGGAACTTAAATCGGAGAAGCAAACAGATTATCCGCACTTATTCTCAGGTAATTGGATTTGAATTTTGTGGGCAAAATTCCCAATTAGGTGGGTAGGATGTAAGACCCGGTTAATTAATGGCTAATTAACCCATATATGAGAATTTATTCTAGAAAGCCAAAAATGTTATTTTTATGGCTAAATGTGATAGAGGAAATTAAGACGAGAATTTCGGTACCAATTTTATAGAAATCGGACCAAGATTGGACCGAACGGGCCAAACCGGGCCAACCGGACCCAAAGTGGGCCCTTGGCCCAACATGGATAAACCCTAAAACACTCATTTCAGCATTCTCTCTCCTCACTTATCACTCAAACACGCTGAAATGGAGTAAGGGAGGGCAAGAACACTCTCTCAAACTTCTATCTCTCACTTGATCTTCAAACCACCATAACTTTTGATCTAGAGCTCCGATCGCCGCACCGTTTGCGGCCACGCGTTCACCGCAGAGAGTCTACAAAACCCATACAATCAATCTTAAGGTAAGCTACGTTTTGTTCTTCGAAATTCCAGCCCTTGTTTTCGAGTTTCATGGATGAAATGTTGAGATTTTGGGCTCTTTGATGTTATAGGACCCAACTCTCTTGAAGGAGAAGGTTAATCTTGTCTTCTTGGACCTTGGGTGTGGTAAGATTCTCAACCCTAGTGTAATTTGTTGTTCTATGATGTTGGGTATTGAGATGTAGTGTATGGGTATGATGATTGTGGCTTAGGTTGTGTATATGTGAAAGTTGGATCTTGATTGGTGATTTTGGAAAGCTTAAGAGAGGGTTTTGTGTGATAAAATCTGTTCTTGGAGGTGTTGAGACCTTGAGAGCTTGTGGACAAGGGGTTTGGAAGTGCTCCGGTTGAGCTTGGGAAATCGGCTAAGGTATGGTTTTGGTTTCTCGTATCTAATATGTAATGTG
>NC_029786.2:49787078-49794924 GCF_000816755.2 Arachis ipaensis | reverse complement strand
TTGGACCTTGGGTGTGGTAAGATTCTCAACCCTAGTATAATTTGTTGTTCTATGATGTTTGGGTATTGAGATGTTGTGTATGGGTATGATGATTGTGGCTTAGGTATGTGAAAGGTGAAAGTTGGATCTTGATTGGTGATTTTGGAAAGCTTAAGAGAGGGTTTTGTGTGATAAAATCTGTTCTTGGAGGTGTTTGAGAGCTTGGAGCTTGTGGACAAATGGTTTGGAAGTGCTCCGGTTGAGCTTGGGAAATCGGCTAAGGTATGGTCTCGGTTTCTCGTATCTAATATGTAATGTGGTAGGAAATACTTAGGCTAGAGGCCCTAAGATTAGCATTGAATTGTTGATGTTGTTGAATGGTTGAGATATATAATGTGATCATATATGTGATTATGAATATTGATGCCTTGGTTGTGTGATGTATGAGAAAATGCATGTTGTGATATATGCTTGATGAATGATTAAGGTTGAATTGGTGGGTGGTACCATGTTGATGGTGAGTATGATGATGATTACATATAATGATGGTTGATTGGAAATGGTATTATTGGAAATTGGGATGAGGAAGAATGTATGACATGATATTGTGTTTGTCCTTTAGCCATTTGATTGAGAAGTGTTAAAATGGTTGGATGTGGTTTTGGGAATTTTGGGTAAAGTGTCAATGTGTGAGTTGAGGATGGCTTGATATTGATTTTGGTACATTTTGATTGATTTCAAAGAAAAGGGATGAAATTGGCATGTTTTGATTGATTTTGAAAAGAGTTGAAAGTGGCTTGTTTTGAAAATGGCACTTTGTGATTTTGTATGAATACATGGCTTTTGGGCATACTTTGACGGGACATAACTTGGACTACAGATCTCTGTTTTGTGCCAAATTTCTTTAAAAATGAAATTGGATCCGGGATGTCCATGCCGTTCGAAGAACGGGTGAAAAACGATTTAAAATGAGAAAATTATGTCCGTCGGAAGATTGGGGGTTGAATTTGTAAATTCTGCAGCTTTTAACTTAGAAATTTTCTTAGCAGAATGACCCTCTGCGCGTAGGCGCACTTGGCGCGTGTGCGTCGTTCTTCAAGAAATCACCATCCACGCGTGCGCGTGGTGTGCACGGTCGCGTCGATGCGCTGCACCAAATGCCCAGCTATTTTCCCGAGAGTTGTGCCAGAGTTGTGCAAGTTTATTGCCTGGGGCGCAAGAGCACCCACGCGTACGCGTGGTTGATGCTCGCGCGTCGTTTGGCTATTTTTCAACCCGCGCGTCCGCGCCTATGACGCTTGCGCGTCGATGAGATTTTGTGGCCATCCACGCGTGCGCGTGGAGTGCGCGTACGCGTGGCCCTGTTTTCATTCCAAAGTTGATTTTTGAGTTTAAAAGCCAAATTTCATACTTCTAAGCTTCCGATCTCACCACTTTTGTCTTAAATCATTATAATATTCCTAGTAATGAGGCAAGGGGCTAGTAAATGTGGTAACTTGCGAGTGAAGCAAGGGAAAAATGAATGATCAATGAGGATCAAAGATGATTATGTGAGATGCGGAGGATGGCGGTGGAAGTGCTTGTTGTGCCATGGGCCGTAGGGCCATAATTGTTAATGAATTGGCTGGTTATGGATTTAACCGTGAGCCGGACGGCTAGATTATTGCCGTGTTACGGCGGAGCCATGATTATGGCTAAGTATAAATGCATATATGCTGTTGAATGAATTGCGAATGTTTGCACTTCCACCATCGGAGATGAGGGTTTCCCTGGGAGGAAGCAGTGGCTAGCCACCATGTGCTCCAGGTTGAGACTCGAAGCTCTTGTGACCCTATGTCGTAAGTGTGGCCGGGCACTGTGAAAGGCCCGGATGAGCTCGCCCCCGTAAATATTCACCAGTGAGGGTGATAGATATGGATCATGATTATGATCAAGTTTATGATGAGTATAACTCGAGTTGGGGATGTGCGACAGAGGGACAGTCCAATGGTTAGCTACCGGGACTTGTCGGGTTGGCTCTATAACCGACATATGATATCATCAGCCACTAGGGACAGGCATTCATCATATGCATACTATATGAATTGTTTGAGATTGCCTATTTGACTGCATATTACTTGCTAATTGTCTAAATGCCTTATCTGTTCCTATTTGTAAATCTCTTGTCTGATATAACTATGTTTGCTATATCATACTCTTGCTGGTGGTTGGGAGGTTTGAAGGAATTGGAAAGGGAAGTATTAGTTAGACTGAAGGATCTTTAGTCAGTTGCCACTTACGGTTTAGTTTGTTTATAAGCTTTGATATTATCTGGAGGAAGTCTAGGATTGCCTTCGGCTTTTCTCTATTATTATGTATTATATATGTGGAAGCTGTTACCATGCTGGGGACCTCTGGTTCTCACCCATGCGTGTTTTGTGGTTTTCAGATGCAGGACGTGAGGTTTCTCGCTGAGGCATGCTGGAGACTTCTGGATTAGCGAAGATCCTTTGTTCTCGGGACTCTGTTTTGGTTTATATATCTTGTTTAGATATTTTTATCTCCATTAAATAATACAAACTGTGATGACTCCTCTCATAGGAGATTTTGGAGAATAGGTTTCTGTATTTGTGTCCCTTTGGGTTTCCTTTGGGGTTTCCTTATTTTATTATATGTATATAATTTTGCGTTAACTTATCCTTTGCTCGTTGCGTTATCGATCGGAGGGTTGCGCTTTCGAGTTGCGATTTTTGTTTACCCCTTTTTCTACAAAGGCTCCTAGTTATAATCAATCATTCATACTACTATACGCACTAAATTTTTGTTTTAGAGGTTGTAATACCTTGCCATCTCTGAATTATGACTTAAGTATAAGACTCTGTATGGTAGGGTGTTACACTAGGCATGGGAATTGGGGTCACCATCCTTGTCTAATAACCATATCCTGACAATTATGAGGAACCAAACTCATTAAGTCTACTTCTATACTTGAAGTACGTCAAATGGTTTGGTCAACATCAACCCATAAGTTCTAACCTCACTACTAATTGACTTAATAGAAGGTTAGCGTCAATGGCTATCAAATTGACCACTAAGGGCTTCCAAATCATCAAATCAATTAGACCCAATGACTCAAGTTTACCCAATTCCCTTAGCCTAAGCCAAGAGTAAAGAGAACTACTCCATAATCAAAGTAAACAATTCATCGAACACATGGTAAGTATTAATAAAAGACATGTTCAAATTGTAATTAAATTGAAATTAACAAGTACCCACTATCAATTATCAACATACAATCATTCAAACAACACAATTAATCATAGTAGTCATTAATGTAACATCAACAAGTCAAGATTCACAACATTCATGAAATAGGTATAAAATGACAATTGACAAGAATTCATAAAACTAACACAAGATCTAAGCAAAATTATACTAAGGAATTCAAATTAAATTATCAAAACTAGTAATTAACAAGATCCAATTCAGAATTCAACAAGGGAAGATCAAATTAAAACTAGATCTAGAGAAGAACAAGGGTTTCTCTCTCTAGAAGAATAAAGAACCAAAAACTAGCTAAAATTGTGTCTTAGTGTAAAATGATTGATCCCCCCTTTTTCCCTAGCATCTTTGGGTCTTTTCCATGCAGAAACAGCTTGAATTTGGGCCTGATGAGTCTCAGAAATCACCAGGCATGATTTCCTTTAATGGGGTCACGTGCAGCTTCCCGCGCGTGCGCACCGACTGCTTTTGTGATCCACGCGTGCGCGCCAAGTTCGCGTACGCGTCGATAGGAATCATCTGATCCGCGCAGATGCGTCCATCCTTGCGAGCCGCTTCCAGCCATCCTCATCCACGCGTGCGTGTGGAGTGCGCGTGCGCGTGGTGCACGAATTGTAAATCACACTTTTCACAACTCGTACCACTAACCAGCAAGTGCACTGGGTCGTCCAAGTAATACCTTACGTGAGTAAGGGTCGAATCCCACGGAGATTGTTGGCTTGAAGCAATCTATGGTTATCTTATAATTCTTAGTTAGGATATCAATTATAATTATCAGTTTGAATTGTGAAAAATAAAAGAGCTTGAATTAAATACTTGTTATGCAGTAATGGAGAATATGTTGGAGTTTTGGAGATACTTTGTCTTCTGAATCTCTGCTTTCCCCCTGTCTTCTTCTTTTTCACGCACGCAAGGTTCCTCCTATGGCAAGCTGTGTGTTGGTAGATCACCGTTGTCAATGGCTACCATCCGTCCTCTCAGTGAAAATGGTCCAAAATGCGCTGTCACCGCATGGCTAATCATCTGTCGGTTCTCACTCATGCTGGAATAGGATTCAGTCATCCTTTTTCGTCTGTCACTACGCCCAGCACTTGCGAGTTTGAAGCTCGTCACAGTCATTCAATCCCTGAATCCTACTCGGAATACCACAGATAAGGTTTAGACTTTTCGGATTCTCAAGAATGCTGCCAATGGATTCTAGCTTATACCACAAAGATTCTGATTAAGGAATCCAAGAGATACTCATTCAATCGAAGGTAGAACGGAGGTAGTTGTCAGTCACGCGTTCATAGGTTGAGAATGGTGATGACTGTCACGGATCATCACATCCATCATGTTGAAGTGCGAATGAACATCTTAGATAGAAACAAGCGTGTTTGAATAGAAAACAGAAATAATTGCATTAATTCATCGAGACACAGCAGAGCTCCTCACTCCCAACAATGGAGTTTAGAGACTCATGCCATCAAAAAGTACAAAGTTCCGATCTAAAATGTCATGAGAGATACAAAATAAATCTCTAAAAGTTATTTAAATACTAAACTAGTAACCTAGATTTACAGAAAATAAGTAAACTATGATAGATAGTGTAGAAATCCACTTCTGGGGCCCACTTGGTGTGTGCTGGGGTTGAGACTTGAGCTTTACACATGCCTAGGCTATTTTTAGAGTTAAACGCCAGGTTGTAACCTGTTTCTGGCGTTTAACTCCAACTTGTAACCTGTTTCTGGCGTTTAACGCCAGAATGCAATATGGAACTGGCATTGAACGCCAGTTTACGTCATCTATCCTTGAGCAAAGTATAAACTATTATATATTGCTGGAAAGCCCTGGATGTCTACTTTCTAACGCATTTGAAAGCGTGCCAATTGGACTCCTGTGGCTCCAAAAAATCCATTCCGAGTGCAGGGAGGTCAGAATCCAACAACATCAGCAGTCCTTTTTCAGCCTGAATAAGATTTTTGCTCAGCTCCCTCAATTTCAGCCAGAAAATACCTGAAATTATAGAAAAATACATAGACTCATAGTAAAGTCCAGAAATATGAATTTTGCCTAGAAACTAATAGAAATATATTAAAAACTAACTAAAATATACTAAAAACTACATGAAATTAACCCCAAAAAGCGTATAAAATATCCGCTCATCACAACACCAAACTTAAACTGTTGCTTGTCCCCAAGCAACTAGACAAATAAAATAGGATAAAAAGAAATCAAGAAGCAATAGTATCTCAGAGTTTTAAGTGAAGCTCAGATTCTAATTAGATGAGCGGGACTAGTAGCTTTTTGCTTCCGAACAGTTTTGGCATCTCACTTTATCCTTTGAAATTCAGAATGATTGGCATCCATAGGAACTCAAAATTTAGATAGTATTATTGATTCTCCTAGTTTAGTATGTTGATTCTTGAACACAGCTACTTTATGAGTCTTGGCCGTGGCCCTAAGCACTTTGTTTTCCACTATTACCACTGGATACATAAATGCCACAGACACATAATTGGGTGAACCTTTTCAGATTGTGACTCAGCTTTGCTAAAGTCCCCAATTAGAGGTGTCCAGGGTTCTTAAGCACACTCTGTTTTTGCTTTGGATCTTGACTTTAACTGCTCAGTCTCAAGTTTTCACTTGACACCTTCACGCCACAAGCACATGGTTAGGGACAACTTGGTTTAGCCGCTTAGGCCAGAATTTTATTCCTTTAGGCCCTCCTATCCACTGATGCTCAAAGCCTTGGATCTTTTTTATTACCCTTGCCTTTTGGTTTTAAGGGCTATTGGCTTTTTTTTTGCGCAAGCTTTTGTATTCACTGCTTTTTCTTGCTTCAAGAATCAATTTTATGATTTTTCATATTATCAATAATATTTCTCTTGTTCATCATTCTTTCAGGAGCCAACAATTTTAACATTCATAAAATTCAATATCAAAAACATGCACTGTTCAGGCATTCATTCAGAAGACAAAAAGCATTGCCACCACATATAAATAATTAGAATTTTCCTTATTAAAAACTCAAAAAAAAAAATATTGCCTCATTATTCTAAAAATCTGCTATTTTATTCATGTTTGATGATGATGAGAAAAATAAATTATAGCTTAATTGAAAAAAAATTAAAATAGATATACTAATTACTACTGCTCATATATGACTTCTAAGGTAAATTTCTAATAAGAATAATTATCACAGAGTTAAGGCTAAGATTAGAACTCAAAAACCTTGAATTTGGGAGGTGGATGCCTCTTTTGTCTGTGGAGTGCTTGGCCCTTCAAAAGATAGCTTCTGGCGCTTCAGTTCCTTCAGTTCACGCCCTTTCTCTTCTTGTTCTCTAAGCAGTTTGCAGAGCATGCTATTTTGATTTTGCTGTTCTTCTTTTAGTTGATCCACAACTTCTTGCAACTTGGTGACAGATGCTTCTAGGCACTCCCAATATTCAATTTGAGGGATTTTCGGGAGGAACTCCTGTGCTCTCCTCTTGATGGGGTCGTCCTGTACTTGTTGTCCTTCTATAGAATTTTGGTGATTGGTTGCTCAACTGAGATATACTCATCTACTCCCATTTTTATCCCAGCATCTTTACATAACAGAGAGACCAAGCTTGGGTAAGCCAATCTGGCATCTTTGGAGTTCTTGTTTGCAATTTTGTAAAGCTCACAAGCAATCAGCTGATGAACTTCTACTTCTTTTTCCAGTATAATGCAATGAATCATCACTGCTCTTCTGATGGTGACCTCAGAGCGGTTGCTAGTGGGCAGTATAGAGCGCCCAATGAAGTCCAGCCAGCCTCTGGCGACTGGTTTGAGATCTCCTCTTTTGAGTTGATTTGGGGAACCCTTTGTGTTGGTTGTCCATTTGGCTCCAGGGAGGCATATGTCCTCTAGAATTTTGTCCAAGCTCAGGTTTGATCTCATCATTCTCCTATTAAAGGAGTCTGGGTTATCTTGCAGTTGAGGCAGCTTGAAGATCTCCCTTATTTTGTCAGGGTGGGTGTGAACAATCTTCCCTCTGACCAGAGTTTTATAGTCATAGAATGCGGTTCCAGCTATTCTCTGCCTATCCGTCTGCCACAGATTAGCGTAGAATTCCTGAACCATGTTTCTTCCTACCATTGTCTCAGGATTAGCTAGGACTTCCCAGCTCCTATTTCGAATTTGCTCTTGGATCTCCGGATATTCCTCTTCTTTTAGATCGAATTTAACTTCCGGGATCACTAATCTTAGACCCATTATTTTGTAGTAATGGTCTGAATGTTCTTTGGTTAAGAACTTCCCTTGATTCCACAGTGGTTTTGGAATATTCTCTTTCTTACCTCTTGAGTTAGTTTGTTTTCCCTTAGGAGCCATGATCTTAGTGGGTATTGGCTTAGTGATCACGGATAAACACACCAAACTTAGAGGTTTGCTTGTCCTCAAGCAAAAGAAAGGAAAGAAGAGGGATATAAGGAGAGCCAAGTCCGAATTGTAAAGGTGGGGGGAGGCCGAACCAGGATTTAAAGGGAAGGGGGTGGGTTTCGAAAATTTTGAAGAAGATATGGTAGAAGATATGAATTGTAAAAGATAAGTATGATAGGAAAAGGATGCACTTTAAAATTTAAAAGATATGAATAATATG
>NC_029786.2:49720994-49787063 GCF_000816755.2 Arachis ipaensis | reverse complement strand
GATCACGGATAAACACACCAAACTTAGAGGTTTGCTTGTCCTCAAGCAAAAGAAAGGAAAGAAGAGGGATATGAGGAGAGCCAAGTCCGAATTGTGAAGGTGGGGGGGAGGCCGAACTAGAATTTAAAGGGAAGGGGGTGGGTTTCGAAAATTTTGAAGAAGATATGATAGAAGATATGATTTGTAAAAGATAAGTATGATAGGAAAATGATGCACTTTAAAATTTAAAAGATATGAATATGAAAGATATTTGAAAAAGATAGCTTTGTTTTGAAAAAGATATTGTGAAGAATTGAAAAAGATAATGGTGAGTTGAAAAAAATTTGAGAAGGAAAAGAGATAGATTTGTTTAGAAAAATATTTGAAAAGAAGTTGAAGAGGATTTTTTAAAAAAAGGTTTATGTTTAGAATTAAGATAGATTTGATATCTTTAAAAAAGGGTTTGAAAAATTAGGATTTGTAATATGTTTATGCAAGAAATCATGAAATGAAACATGAAAAATGGAAAAATTTTGAAGTGAAAACGCAATTACCTGCTCCCCACAATCCTGGCGTTAAACGCCCAACTGCTGCATGTTTTGGGCGTTTAACGCCCAGTTGGTGCTTGGTCTGGGCGTTTAACGCCCAGTTGGTGCTTGGTCTGGGCGTTTAACGCCCAGCTGTTGCTTCTAGCTGGCGTTAAACGCCAGAAACTCCTTTGTCACTGGGCATTTTTCTGAACGCCCAGGATGCTGTAAATCTGGCGTTAAACACCCAGAAGCTGCTTTTTTCTGGCATTTAACGCCCAGATGGCTGTCTCTACTGGCGTTAAACGCCCAGTAGATGCTCCTTTTGGGCGTTTAACGCCCAAAACAGCTCTTACTGGCCTTTTTTTCGCACCAGTGAGCTTTTTTTTGCTGTTTTGTATTCTGAATCCTTCTGCAACCCTGTGAACTTATGCAATTGATTCTTTACCTTGAAGATTATTTATATTAAACCTGTATAATAATAAAAAATAAATTAGAAAAAGTTTTGCTAATGGCTGGGTTGCCTCCCAGTAAGCGCTTCTTTATTGTCTTTAGCTGGACCTTGCTGAGTTTTTAATCTAGCCTCAGCCTTGAGCACTCTTGCTCAACATTGCCTTCAAGATAATACTTGATTCTCTGTCCATTAACAATGAACTTCTTATTAGAATCAATGTCTTGAAGCTCCACATAGCCATATGGTGATACACTTGTAATCACATATGGTCCCCTCCACCGGGATTTCAGTTTCCCGGGGAATAGCCTGAGCCTAGAGTTAAACAGCAGAACCTTCTGTCCTGGTTTAAAGACTCTAGATGACAGCTTTCTGTTATGCCACCTCTTTGATTTCTCTTTGTAGATCTTGGCATTTTCGAAAGCAGTGAGTCTGAATTCCTCTAGCTCATTCAGCTGGAGCAATCTTTTTTCTCCGGCTAAATTAGCATCAAAGTTTAGGAATCTGGTTGCCCAGTAGGCCTTATGTTCCAGTTCCACGGGCAGATGACAGGCCTTACCATAGACAAGCTGGTATGGAGAGGTCCCTATAGGAATCTTAAATGCTGTTCTGTAAGCCCACAGAGCATTATCCAAGCTTCTCACCCAATCCTTTCTACGGGTACTTACAGTCTGTTCCAGGATTCTTTTTAGTTCTCTATTAGAGACTTCAGCTTGCCCATTTGTCTGTGAATGATATGGAGTTGCCACATTGTGGCTAATTCTATATCGGACCATAGCAGAGTAAAGCTGTTTGTTGCAGAAGTGAGTGCCCCCATCACTAATTAGTGCTCTAGGGACACCAAACCTGCTGAAGATATGTTTCTGGAGGAACTTCAGCACTGTCTTAGTATCATTAGTGGGTATGGCAATGGCCTCTACCCATTTAGATACATAGTCGACTGCAACCAGAATATAAGTGTTTGAGTATGATGGTGGGAAAGGCCCCATGAAGTCAATACCCCATACATCAAACAACTCAATCTCCAAGATTTCTTGTTGAGGCATGGCGTAACCATGAGGCAGATTACCAGCTCTCTGGCAACTATCACAGTTACGTACAAACTCTCGGGAATCTCTATAGAGGATAGGCCAGTAGAAGCCATATTGAAGAACCTTGGTGGCTGTTCGCTCACCTCCGAAATGGCCTCCATATTGTGACCCATGGCAATGACATAAGATCTTCTGTGCTTCTTCTCTAGGCACACACCTACGGATTATTCCATCTGCACATCTCTTAAAGAGATAGGGTTCATCCCACAAGTAGTACTTTACATCAGTAATTAATTTTTTCTTTTGTTACCTGCTGTACTCCTTGGGTATGAACCTTGCAGTTTATAGTTTGCAATGTCTGCAAACCATGGCGTTTCTTGAATGGCGAACAAATGCTCATCAGGAAAGGTTTCAGAGATCTCAATAGAGGGAAAGGACGCTCCTTCTACTGGCTCTATCCGGGACAGATGATCAGCCACTTGGTTTTCTGTCCCTTTTCTGTCTCTTATTTCTATATCAAACTCTTGCAGAAGCAACACCCATCTTATGAGCCTGGGTTTTGAATCCTGCTTTGTAAGTAGATATTTAAGAGCAGCATGGTCAGTGTACACAATCACTTTTGATCCTACTAAGTATGATCTAAACTTGTCAATGGCATAAACCACTGCAAGCAATTCTTTTTCTGTGGTTGTGTAATTTTTCTGGGCATCATTTAAAACATGCTAGCATAATAAATGACATGCAGAAGCTTGTCATGCCTCTGCCCCAATACTGCACCAATGGCATGGTCACTGTCATCACACATTAATTTGAATGGTAATGTCCAGTCTGGTGCAAAAATAACTGGTGCTATGACCAGCTTAGCTTTCAGGGTTTCAAACGCCTGCAGGCACTTTGTGTCAAACACAAATGACATGTCAGCAGCTAGCAGGTTGCTCAGAGGTTTTGCAATTTTTGAAAAATCCTTTATAAACCTCCTATAGAATCCTGCATGCCCTAAAAAGCTTCTGATTGCCTTAACATTGGTAGGTGGTGGTAATTTTTCAATTACCTCTACCTTAGCTTGATCCACCTCTATTCCTTTATTCGAAATCTTATGCCCAAGGACAATCCCTTCTGTCACCATAAAGTGACATTTTCCCAGTTTAAAACCAGGTTAGTCTCTTGGCATCTTTTCAGAACCAGTGTCAGGTGATCAAGACAGGAGCTGAATGAGTCTCCATATACTGAGAAGTCATCCATGAAGACTTCCAGAAATTTTTCACCATATCAAAGAAAATAGAGAGCATGCATCTCTGAAAGGTTGCAGGTGCATTACACAGCCCAAATGGCATCTTTCTGTAGGCAAATACTCCAGATGGACATGTGAATGTTGTTTTCTCTTGATCCTGGGGATCTAATGCAATTTGGTTGTAGCCTGAATAGCCATCCAAAAAGCAGTAATAATCATGACCTGCTAGTCTCTCTATCATCTAGTCTATGAATGGTAAAGGAAAATGATCCTTTCTGGTGGCTGTATTGAGCCTTCTGTAGTCAATACACATGCGCCACCCTGTAACTGTTCTTGTAGGAACCAGTTCATTTTTTTCATTATGAACCACTGTCATGCCTCCCTTTTTGGGGACAACTTGGACAAGGCTCACCTAGGGGCTATCAGAAATAGGATAAATAATCCCAACCTCTAGTAACTTGGTGACCTCTTTCTGTAACACTTCCTTCATGGCTGGATTTAGCCGCCTCTGTGGTTGAACCACTGGCTTAGCATTGTCCTCCAATAGGATCTTGTGCATGCATCTTGCTGGGCTTATGCCCTTAAGGTCACTTATGGACCACCCAAGAGCTGTCTTGTGTGTCCTTAGTACTTGAAGTAGTGCTACCTCTTCCTATGGATTTAAAGCAGAGCTTATGATCACCGAAAAAGTGTCACCTTCTCCCAGAAATGCATATTTCAGGGATGGTGGTAATAGTTTGAGCTCGGGTTTTAGAGGTTTTTCCTCTTCCTGAGGAATTTCCAGAGGCTCTGGGTATTTAATGGAGCCATCAGCAAGTTGGAGACATATCCTGGTTGGTTTGACTTCTTCAGTTAAACCAAGCTTTCTGATAGTGGATGCAGGTATTAGATTGATGCTTGCCCCAAGATCACATAAAGCTGTCTTGGTGCAATCACCCTCTAATATGCATGGTATCATAAAGCTCCCGGGATCTTTAAGATTTTCTGGGAAGCTTTTCAGAATGACTGCACTGCATTCCTCAGTGAAGAAAACTCTTTCAGTTTCTCTCCAATCCTTCTTATGACTCAAGATCTCTTTCATGAACTTGGCATAAGAGGGTATTTGGTCAAGTGCCTCTGCAAACGGAATCTTTATTTCAAGAGTCCTGAGATAGTCTGCAAAGCGGGTAAATTACTTATCCTGTTCCTCTTTGCAGAGTTTTTGAGGATAAGGCATCTTGGCTTTGTATTCCTCAACCTTAGTTGCTGCAGGTTTATTTCCTATAGAGGTGGTTGGAGAAGCCTTTTTAGAGGGATTGTTATCAGTACTTGTGTGTGTCTGATCCCTCACTGGCATTGGAATGCCAGGGTTAGAAGCTGGATTGGCGGTGGACGCCAACTCCTTACTTGTTTCTGGCGTTTGAACGCCAGAATTGAGCTTCTATTGGGCGTTTGACACCAACTCCCTGCCTGTTTCTGGCATTTGAACGCCAGAATTGTGCGTGGGTTGGGCGTTTAACACCAGCTCTCTACCCTTTTCTGGAATTTGAGCGCCAGAATCATTCCTCTCTGGGCTCTTACTGTCCTTAGAGGGATTTTGGGCAGCAGTTTGTTCATTTCTTGGCTTTCTGCTGCCTTGAAGTGAGGTATTTAATGTTTTTCCACTTCTTAATTGAACTGCTTGGTACTCTTCTGTTATTTATTTTGATAGTTGCTGTTCTGTTTGCTTCAACTGTACTTCCATATTCATATTAGCCATTCTTGTGTCTTATAGTATCTCCTTGAATTCGGCCAGCTGTTTTGTTAGAAAATCTAATTGCTGATTGAATTCAGTAATTTGTTCTGTAGGACTGAGTTCAACAGTTACTGTTTTAGCCTCTTCTTTCATGGAAGATTCACTACTTAGGTACAGATGCTGATTTTTGGTAACTGTATCAATGAGCTCTTGAGCTTCTTCAATTGTCTTTCTCATCTGTATAGATCCACCAGCTGAGTGGTCTAGAGAAATCTGAGCTTTCTTTGTAAGCCCATAATAGAAGATATCTAACTGCACCCATTCTGAAAATATTTCAGAGGGGCATTTTCTTAGCATCTCTCTGTATCTCTCCCAGGTATCATAAAGAGATTCATTATCTCCTTGTTTAAAGCCTTGGATGTTTAGCCTTAGCTGTGTCATCCGTTTTGGAGAGAAATATTGATTCAGGAATTTTTCTGACAGCTGTTTCCATGTCCTTATGCTAGCCTTAGGTTGGTTATTTAACCACCTCTTAGCTTGGTCTTTTACAGCAAATGGAAACAGTAGTAATCTGTAGACATCCTGATCTACTTTCCTATCATGTACTGTGTCAGCAATTTATAAAAATTGTGCCAGAAACTCTGTAGGTTCTTCCTGTGAAAGACCAGAATACTGGCAACTTTGCTGCACCATGATAATGAGCTGAGGATTCAACTCAAAGCTACTAACTCCGATGGAGGGTATACAGATACTACTCCCATATGAAGCAGTAGTGGGGTTAGCATATGACCCCAGAGTCCTTTTGGATTGTTCATTTCTACTTAGGTCCATGATGGAGAAAGGGAGATGATGTGGATTTATTTTATTTATTTTATTATAAAAAAAAATTTCGAAATAATAAAATAAAATCAAATAAAAACTACAATAAAAATAAAAAAAAGAATTGAAAATATTTTATGAGGATTTTCGAAAAAGTGAGGAGAGAGAAAGTGGTTAGGATATTTTTGAAAAAGATATGATTTTTTTTTAAAACTTGACAGTTAAAATATGATTAGATAAAATTTTGAAATTGAAATCTGAATTTTTATGAAAAATTTCGAAATATTTGCTTAAAAATAGTTAGAAAAGATATTTTTTTGATTTTTAAATTTTATGATGAAAGAGAAAAACACACAAAAGACACACAACTTAAAATTTTTAGATATAATGCTCCTTATTTTCGAAAATTTTGGAGGGAAAACACCAAGGAAAACCAAACTTAAAAATTTTAAGATCAAAACACAAGGAAGACTCAAGAACACTTTGGAGACTCACAAGAACAACAAGAACATGAGGAAAGAACACAAAACTTAAAATTTTTAGAAAACCAAAATAAAATTTTTGAAAACTAAAGAAAAGTTAACAGGAGAACACCAAACTTAAAGTTTGGCACAAGATTTATTCAAAGAAAAATTATTTTTGAAAAAGTTTTTAAAAAGAAGATAGCCAATTACCAAGAACATAAGCACAACGCTCTAGCCAATTGAGCTATAAATTTAACGTGTTTTAATAAGGTAATTAATGTATAAAATATTTTATTTTTATTTTTTTTTGTTTTTTTAGATACTAATAATTCGAAAATGCACAAGAAAAACAAGAAAAATCACAAAACAAGAAGAACAAAAGATCAAACAAGGAAAATAAACAAGAACAACTTGAAGATTAAGAAAGAGCAATGAACACAAATTCGAAAATTTAAAAGAAAATATGCAATTGACGCCAAACTTAAAATATGAAACTAAACTCAGACAGAAAAACTCAATTATCAGTTTATAAAATTCTCGAAAAATTTAAAAAGTGAAAATAAGGATTTAAAAACAATTTCAACCAAAAAACAATAATAGAAGACTCTAAACCAAAAAGAAAAATTTTTCCTAATCTAAGCAACAAAATAAACCGTCAGTTGTCCAAACTCGAACAATCCCCGGCAACGGCGCCAAAAACTTGGTGCACGAATTGTAAATCACACTTTTCACAACCCGTACCACTAACCAGCAAGTGCATTGGGTCGTCCAAGAAATACCTTACGTGAGTAAGGGTCGAATCCCATGGAGATTGTTGGCTTGAAGTAATCTATGGTTATCTTGTAATTCTTAGTCAGGATATCAATTATAATTATCAGTTTGAATTGCGAAAAATAAAAGAGCATGAATTAAATACTTGTTATGCAGTAATGGAGAATATGTTGGAGTTTTGGAGATGCTTTGTCTTCTGAATCTCTGCTTTCCCCCTGTCTTCTTCTTCACGCACGCAAGGTTCCTCCTATGGCAAGCTGTGTGTTGGTAGATCACCATTGTCAATGGCTACCATCCGTCCTCTCAGTGAAAATGGTCCAAAATGCGCTGTCACCGCACGGCTAATCATCTGTCGGTTCTCACTCATGCTGGAATAGGATTCAGTCATCCTTTTTTGTCTGTCACTACGCCCACCACTCGCGAGTTTGAAGCTCGTCACAATCATTCAATCCCTAAATCCTACTCAGAATACCACAGACAAGGTTTAGACTTTTCGGATTCTCAAGAATGCTGCCAATGGATTCTAGCTTATACCACGAAGATTCTGATTAAGGAATCCAAGAGATACTCATTCAATCGAAGGTAGAACGGAGGTGGTTGTCAGTCATGCATTCATAGGTTGAGAATGGTGATGACTGTCACAGATCATCACATCCATCATGTTGAAGTGCGAATGAACATCTTAGATAGAAACAAGCGTGTTTGAATAGAAAACAGAAATAATTGCATTAATTCATCGAGACACAGCAGAGCTCCTCACCCCCAAAAATGGAGTTTAGAGACTCATGCCGTCAAAGAGTACAAAGTTCCGATCTAAAATGTCATGAGAGATACAAAATAAATCTCTAAAAGTTATTTAAATACTAAACTAGTAACTTAGGTTTACAGAAAATAAGTAAACTATGATAGATAGTGCAGAAATCCACTTATGGGGCCCACTTGGTGTGTGCTGGGGTTGATACTTGAGCTTTACACATGCCTAGGCTATTTCTAGAGTTAAACGCCAGGTTGTAACCTGTTTCTGGCGTTTAACTCCAACTTGTAACCTGTTTCTGGCGTTTAACGCCAGAATGCAACATGGAACTGGCGTTGAACGCCAGTTTACGTCGTCTATTCTTGAGCAAAGTATGGACTATTATATATTTCTGGAAAGCCCTGGATGTCTACTTTCCAACGCAATTGAGAGCGTGCCAATTGGACTTTTGTGGCTCCAAAAAATCCATTCCGAGTGTAGGGAGGTCAGAATCCAACAGCATCAGCAGTCTTTTTTCAGCTTGAATCAGATTTTTGCTCAACTCCCTCAATTTCAGCCAGAAAATACCTGAAATTATAGAAAAACACACAGACTCATAGTAAAGTCCAAAAATATGAATTTTTCCTAGAAACTAATAGAAATATATTAAAAACTAAATAAAACATACTAAAAACTACATGAAATTAACCCCCAAAAGCGTATAAAATATCCGCTCATCAGCGCGCCAATGCTGATTTTCCTAAATTTCAAATCTTCATGTTCCTCCCTTTTGTGCATGCTTTCTTTCTCTCTTCTAGGCCATTCCTACCCTATAATTCCTGAAATCACTCAACAAATACATCACGGCATCGAATGCAATAGAAGAGGATTAAAATATGGCAATTTTAAGGCAAAATAAGCATGTTTTTCATCATGAAGCAATATTAGGAAGTGAACACAAAACCATGCATTTCTTGTGAATAAGTGCGAGAAATATTGACAAAACCCCCCAAATTCTACACAATATATACCACAAAATTGGGGTTTATCAAATCTCCCCACACTTAAACCAAGCATGTCCTCATGTTTAGAATAAAAAGACCAAAGATCATGGTGAGAAAGGATTTATGAAATGCAAACTATCTAAGTGAATGCATGCAACTAATGTAAAATCATCTACTTACTTGGTCAAGGGTAAATCTATCCTCCAAGAACACATGTGAGCATATAGGGTGAAAATAGTATGTGGCTCATGAATCCTACCAAATTGAACATCATTAAGGAGTGCATTTAACTTGCTAAATGAACGCTTGTGAAAGCCGGGAACAAAGAATTGAGCATCGAACCCTCACCGGAAGTGTATCCACTCTATTCGCTCAAGTGTATAGGGTTCGTCACTCAATCCTCTTCTAATCATGCTTTCTGATGAGCGGATAATTTATACGCTTTTTGGCATTGTTTTTACATAGTTTTTAGTAGGATTTAATTAGTTTTTAGTATATTTTTATTAGTTTTTAAATAAAAATCACATTTCTGGACTTTGCTATGAGTTTGTGTGTTTTTCTGTGATTTCAGGTATTTTCTGACTGAAATTGAGGGACCTGAGCAAAAATCTGATTCAGAGGCTGAAAAAGGACCGCAGATGCTGTTGGATTCTGACCTCCCTGCACTTAAAGTGGATTTTCTGGAGCTACAGAAGTCCAAATCGCGCGCTCTCAATTGCGTTGGAAAGTATACATCCAGGGCTTTCCAGCAATATATAATAGTCCATTCTTTGCCCGATTTTAGATGATACAAACTGGCGTTCAATGCCAGTTCTCTGCCCTATTCTGGCGTTAAACACCAGAAACAGGTTACAAGTTGGAGTTAAACGCCCAAAACAGGTTACAACCTGGCGTTTAACTCCAGAAACAGCCTAGGCACATGTAAAGCTCAAGTCTCAGCCCCAGCACACACCAAGTGGGCCCCGGAAGTGGATTTCTGCACTATCTATCATAGTTTACTCATTTTCTGTAAACCTAGGTTACTAGTTTAGTATTTAAACTTTTAGATATTTATTTTGTACCTTATGAAATTTTCACATTTTACATTGTATCTCTACGGCATGAGTCTCTAAACTCCATGATTGGGGGTGAGGAGCTCTGTTGTGTATCGATGAATTAATACAATTACTTCTGTTTTCTATTCAATCACGCTTGTTTCTGTTCTAAGATACTCGCTTATACTCAACCGTGATGAATGTGATGATCCGTGACACTCATCATCATTCTCAACCTATGAACGCGTGCCTGACAACCACTTCCGTTCTACCTTAGATTGAGTGTGTATCTCTTAGCCTCTTGGTTCATGATCAGAGTCTTCGTGGTATAGACTAGAATTATTGGCGGCCATTCTTGAGATCTGGAAAGTCTAAACCTTGTCTGTGGTATTCCGAGTAGGATCTGGGATGGGATGACTGTGACAAGCTTCAAACTCACGAGTGTTGGGCGTAGTGACAGACGCAAAAGGATCAATGGATCCTATTCCGACATGAGTGAGAACCGACAGATGATTAGCCGTGCGGTGATAGTGCATTTGGACCATTTTCACTGAGAGGACGGATGGTAGCCATTGACAACAGTGATCCACCAACATACAGCTTGCCATGGAAGGAGACCTGCGTGCGTGAAGAAGAAGACAGTAGGAAAGCAGAGATTTGGAAGACAGAGCATCTCCAGATCCTCAATCTGTTCTCCATTACTGCATAACAAGTATTATTTATTTTATGCTATTTACTCTTCATAAATATAATCATTCTTATCATTGATTTCCTGACTAAGAATTACAAAATAGCCATAGCTTGCTTCAAGCCGACAATCTCCGTGGGATCGACCCTTACTCACGTAAGGTATTACTTGGACGACCCAGTGCACTTGCTGGTTAGTTGTGCGGAATTGCAAAAGTGTGATTGTGATTTCGTGCACCACTTTCCAAGATTTGTCTTTCATCTAACAATCAACAATTACTTAATGCATGCTTACAAGTATCATGAGGTCTTATTCATGGGTTGTAATGGGGCTAGGGTGAAGGTAAGGATGTATATGGCTAAGTGAGCTTAAAGTTTGAGTCCTTGATTAACCTAGGATCCCACTAGACATATAGAACAATCTATACAACTATAATACATTACCTAGCTACCCTTGAGTTTCACTTTTTGCATACTCATGCATTCTTTTCAATTCACATCCCATATGCGTTGTTTTTTTTTATTATTATTACTTTGTCTTGGGGTTTCTTTGTCCCCTTTTATTGCTTTGTTTGTTAGTTTAGTTTTTTTTTTTTCATTTTTTTATCGGTCCACTTTTCTTGGGGCTTTATGTACAAAAGTTTCAATGCATATAGTTCAATCATTCAATACATGAGCATGTTCCCAAATCCTAGAGTTTCAATTACACTACAATTACACACCTATATATCTACCCAAATTTCCCAAGTATACCCTCCTAATTGAATGACACACATCCTAACTTACCTAAGCTAATCAAGGATTCAAATTTAGGGACATTCATGGTTTTTCACTTAGGGATGTTGATGTGCTCTATTTAAGAACAAAAAGGGTTTATCACGAGCTCAAAATTGGTTAGCAATAGTAGATAAAAGGGTTAAGGCCGTTTGGAAAAAGTGACTATTGAAATGATGGTCTCAATCATGTAAATACATTCATACACAAAGTAATGGACATATAGAATCAGACAAAGCAAGGATCACAATCATAGAGAGAGAGATATGCACACAAGAATGGGAAATAATGGTTAGAAGATGTAACCATGCAATAGGCTCAAAACTTACATGCTTATGTTCTTAGTTCAATAACTATGTTCCAAAATACATTCTTAAAGCAAGTTTAATGCAAAAAAGAAAATTTCAAAATTTGGTAGGGTACCCCAAAATACAGTTTCTTAGGGAAGAAGTTATTGTTTTGACCAAGCAACTCTATAGAAAGTAACTATCATGCAAGGAGTATTTACAAGCAAAACTAACTACACATGCAATGTACTAACAATGTACTAACTACTAAGCAAAAGATAAATCCATGGGTATTGAAAGGAAGAGATTGTTACCCATGGAGATCGGTCGAACGACCTCCCCACACTTAGAATTTAGCACGGTCTTCCGTGCTACGAACAATGCGCAAAGGGCGGTCGGGACCGGAACCGTCACTATCCTCTCCTTCAGAGCTCCCATCACTTGGGTTTGAGGTGGATGTGAATATTTCAGGTTCCTCCATGCTAGGGGTAACACAACGCAGAAGCTTCTTGATGTAAGTGTATCGGTGTTGATTGCGCCGCTCATATCTATCAAGCTTTCGGTGTAGATCTTCTATCCTTTGAAGTGTGGATCTTTGCCGTGGTGGTGATGATGAGGTGGAAGGAATAGTAGATGGGAGGGCTATGTCAAGGCTTGGGTTGTTCATAGGAAGATATAAGTATTTTCCGTTTGGGACCACATTGCCCTTAGCCGGAACTATAATCTTCCTGTCCTTGGCTTCCCAAGGAACACCCACAGCAGCAACTAAATCAGATACCAATGCTGGAAATGGCAAATTACCCCGGGTGTGAACTTGACTCATCGCTTGCTTGACAAGAAATGGAATGTTCACCGGCCTTTCCGTGAGAACACACCAAACAAGCAAGGCGAGATCCGCCGTGAAGGACGACTTGTGGGTGCTAGGTAGCACATAGTGGGATAGGATCTGGGCCCAAGCTCTAGCTTCTATAGTGAGGAAGCGAGCATCAATGCTCTTGGGCCTCATCCGGAGTCGACCATGGATCCAAAATGCCTCTGGTTCAGCAATGACTCGGAGGATCGAGTCCCAATCAAATCCAAACTTCTCTCGTTGACGTAAGACTTCTTGGTAGCCATCCATGTCACTTGGTACCGATAGGACATTAAGCACTTGATGAATAGCCTCTTCTAAAACCGCGACTTGCTTCCGGCGCATGTATACCAATTGAAGAGAGGAGAGATAGTAGTTAGTGTAGAATTCTTCAACCCAAGAGAGGTTGATCTCCCTTGGTTTTCTCAAAAGAAACTCCCATCCTCGCCATTCAATGCGGGGTAGAATACAAGGAGTAACCTTGTCCGGCGCAACAAGTAGATGCTTAGGATGATAGTTCCGTACAGCTATAGAGGAGAACATAAGTTCACAGAAGCGGTTGGGGAACCTTGAAGAATCTTTTGCCGGTTTGCCCTTTTCATTCTCATCAATAGGAGCGGGTGTCTTCGCCTTCTTAGTTAGGGGTCTGGCTCCCAATGAAGAGTGCGTCTTAGAAGTTGATCTTTGGGGTACCCTCTTTGCGGCCTTTTCTTGGAGCTTTCTTCTTACCTTTCTTGGTGGCCATCCTGAGAAAGGAAGGGAAATAAGAAAACATTAAACCCAAAGAATCATTTAACAAAAACATGCAAGTGAAGGATAGTGCCCGAAAGAAATCTTGCAACAAAGTAATCATAAAGACATGGGTCACAACACTTGACATGGGATGCAAGAGGAAGTAAAGCATGCAATGGCATGAGAGGAGTAATCTCAAGCATCCATAACAAAGAGCAAGTCATGTTCAATGAGTATCTAATCAACAAGCAAAGTGGACTTAATGTGTATAGAAGTCAACAAGTGAATGAGGAGAAGCACCCAATTAAAAGTACATTGTTAAAAGAAACCGAAATGGCATTCATGCATTTCCTCGAACACTTGGCGTGCAATTATCAAGCAAAAAGCAATTATGAGATACTCAATCAATTTAAAGCCCAAAATAAAACATCAATCATCACATAAACATCACATATTAGCAAAGATAAAGAAAAAAATGACAAAAGATCTATTAAAACAAATTATACTCAAATTCAACATCCATGGAAAAATAAGAAAAAGGAAAAGTAAGCAAACAAAAGTAAGGAATATCATCATGCAACTAAAAGAGAAACTAAGTAAAGCAACAAGAAGAATCTAACTAGAAGAAGAAATAATGCAAAGAAAATAATAGATGAGATCTGGAGGAAGTAGAACCTTGAGAAGTATAAAAGAACAAGGTTGAATTTTCTTTTGTGAAGATGAGAAAGAAATAGGAGAGGTGTAGTGCCACCGGAAGAGGTGGTTGTCGCCGGTGCGTGGCCGGAGACGGTAGTCGTGGATTGTGGAAGGAAAAGAAGAAAGGAGAAATGATGGAGAAGGAAGGAGGAGAAAGAAGATATGAAAGGAGGTGAGAAAGGGGAACAGAACAAGGCGCGAAGCTTTAAAACTGATTTGCGCAACCGGCGCGCGCGCGCACAGTGCGCTGGCGCGTTAGTGATATGTTGGCAAGGGACGCGTGCGCATCAGTGGCACACACGTGCGAGGTTTGTTGTGCCCCTGGCACAGGACTGGCACAAAGTTGGCATAAGTCTCTGGGTTTTATACCAGAGTTGGCATGTGGCGCAGGCACGCGGACGCGCACAGTGCGCAAGCGCGTGCTTGAGTCAAATGGCAACCGGCGCGGACGCACACAGTGCGCGGACACGTAGGTGTGGGCAAAAGTGTGGCATAAGTGTGGCATAACTCTCTGGTTTTTGTACCAGGGAGTTGACAGGGGTTCCCCAAGGGTGTATTGGTAAAGATTTTCTCCAATAAAACCACGTTGCAAGTATAGCTCTACCAACAACAATCCTCGGGGGTCAAATTTAGAGAGGGATTTGGTTGTCACAAGTTTAACCCCAATAGAAATAACCGAAGTATTCAAACCTCGGGTCGTCTCACAAGGAATGGGCAAACATATGCTTAAACATTGGTTAGAAATCCGGAGTTGTGAGTTATGAGCATGAAAATAAATGGGAATCTTAACAAGCAAGTAATCTTAAATTGCAACAAACTAATTCAACTATCTAAGCAAAACATGAGCAATTCCAATGAACAAGTAACATTCCACTTAATTCTATTATAAACCAAGCAAGTAACTGTAACTAAAGCAAATAATTTGGGAAAATTGGTTTTCAAATATGAATAATAAAAGCAACTCTTGGCTAGGCATAGGAATTGGGGTCACGATCCTTGTCTAACAACCGTATCTTGACAATTATGAGAAACCAAGCTCATTAAGTCTACTCTCAAAGTCTTAAGTACGTGATATCTACTCCTAGACTTGAAGTACGTCAAATGGCTTTGATCACATCAACCCATAAGTCCCAACCTACCTACTGATTGGATTAGTAGTGGGTTGGCGTCAATGAGTATCAAATTGACCACCAAAGGCTCCCAAATCATCAAATCCATTAGACCCAACGACTCAAGTTTACCCAATTCCCTTGACCTAGGCCAAGAGTAAAGAAGACTACTCCATAATCAAAGTAAACAATTTATCGAACACTTGGTAAGCATTAACAAAAGACATGTTCAAAATAACAATTAAGTTGAAATTTACAAGTACCTACTAACAATTATCAACATACAATCATCCAAACAACAAGATTAAACAGAGAAATCATCAATGTAACATCAACAAGTCAAGATTCACAACATTCATGAAATGGGTATAAAATGACAATTGACAAGAATTCATAAAACTATCACTAGATATAAGCAAAATTGTAACAAGGAATTCAAATTAAATAATTAAAACTAGTAATTAACAAGATCCAATTCATAAATCAACAAGGGAAGATCAAATTAAAATTAGATCTAGAGAAGAACAAGGGTTTCTCTCTCTAGAATAACCAAAGAACCAAAAACTAGCTAAAATTATGTCTTAGTGTAAAAATGATTGATCCCCCCTTTCCCCTTAGCATCGTTGGGTCTTTTCCATGCAGAAACAGCTTGAAATTGGGCCTGATAAGCCTCAAAAATCGCTAGGCATGATTTCCTTTAATGAGGTCACGTGCAGCTTCCCACGCGTGCGCGCATGCGCACCGATTGCTTTTGCGATCCTCGCGTGCGCGCCAAGTGTGCGTGCGCGTCGATAGGAATCTTCTGATCCGTGCGGATGCGTCCATCCTTGCGCGCCGCTTCCAGCCAATCCCATCCACGCGTCCGCGTGGAGTGCGCGGGCGCGCCGATGCTGCTTTTTCCAAGATTTCAATTCTTCATGTTCCTCCCTCTTTATACATGCTTTCTCCCTCTCTTCTAAGTTATTCCTACCCTATAATTCCTGAAATTACTCAACAAATACATCACGGCATCGAATGGAAATAGAAGAGGATTAAAATATGACAATTTTAAGGCAAAATAAGCATGTTTTCCATCATGGAGCAATATTGGGAAGTGAACACAAAACCATGCATTTCTTGCGAATAAGTGTGAGAATATTGATAAAATCCCCCAAAATAAGCACAAGATAAACCACAAAATCGGGGTTTATCAAATCTCTCCACACTTAAACCAAGCATGTCCTCATGCTTAAAATAAAAAGACCAAAGATCATGACGGGGAAGGTTTATGAAATGCAAACTACCTAAATGGATGCATGCAACTAATGCAAAATCATCTACCTACTTGGTCAAGAGTAAATCTATCCTCCAAGAATACATGTGAGCATATAGGGTGAAAATAGTATGTGATTCATGAATCCTACCAAATTGAACATCACCATGGAAATGATCCACTAGACACATAGAACAACCTATACAACTACAATATATTACCTAGCTACCTTTGAGTTTTACTCTTTTTGCATACTCATGTATTCTTTTCAATTCACACCCATATGCATTGTTTTTGTTACTTTATCTTGGGGCATCTTTGTCCCCTTTCATTGCTTTCTCTCTTTTATTATTATTTTTTTTATTATTATCCCCTTTTTTCTTGGGGTTTCTTTGTGAACAAAAGTTTCACTGCATATATTTTCGTCATTCAACACATGAGTATGTTCCCAAATCCTAGAATTTTTCAATTACACTACAATTACACACCTATATATCTATCCGAATTTCCCAAGTATACCCTCCTATTTGAATGACACACATCCTAACTTACCTAAGCTAATCAAGGATTCAAATTTAGGGATATTTATGGTTTTTCACTTAGGGTTGTTTATGTGCTCTATTTAAGAACAAAAGGGTTTATCATGGGCTAAAAATTGGTTAGCAACGGTAGATAAAAGGGTTAAGGCCATTTGGGAAAAGTGACTATTGAAATGATGGCCTCAATCATGTAAATGCATTCATACACCAAGCAATGGACATATAGAATCAGACAAAGTAAGGATCACAATCATAGAGAGAGAGATATGCACACAAGAATGGAAATAATGGTTAAAAGATGTAACCATGCAATAGGCTCAAAACTTTCATGCTTGTGTTCTTAGCTCAATCACTATGTTCCAAAATACATTCTTAAAGCAAGTTAACTGCAAAAAAAAAATTCAAAATTTTGGTAGGTCACCCAGAACACAGTTTCTTGAAAAGGAAGTTATTGTTTTGACCAAGTAACTCTATAAAAACTAACTATCATGCAAGGGTATTTACAAGCAAAACTAACTACACATGCAATATACTAACTTCTAAGCAAAAGATAAATCCATGAGTATTGAGGGGAAGAGAATGTTACCCATGGAGATCGGTCGAACGACCTCCCCACACTTTAGAAATTAGCACGGTCCTCCGTGCTATGAATAATACGCAAGGGACGGTCGGGACCGGAACCTTCACTGTCCCCATCATCAGAGCTCCCATCACTTGGGTTTGAGGTGGATGTGAACATTTTGGGTTCCTCCATGCTAGGGGTAAACACAACGCAGAAGCTTCTTGATGTAAGTGTACCGGCAGTGGTTGCGCCGCTCACATCTATCAAGCTTCCGGTGAAGATCTTCTATCCTTTGATGTGTGGATCTCAGTGGTGGTGATGATGAGCTAGAAGAAAAAAGAGGTGGCGGGGCCATGTCGAGGCTTGGTTTGCTCATGGGAAGGTGTATGTATTTCCCACTTGGGACCACATCACTCTTAGCCGAAACTATGATCTTTTTGTCCTTGGCTTCCCAAGAAACACCTGCAGCAGCAACTAAGTCATACACCAATGCTGGAAATGGCAAATTACCCCAGTTGTGAACTTGACTCATCACTTGCCTGACAAGAAGCGGAATATTCACCGGCTTCTCCGTGAGAATACACCAAACAAGCAAGGCGAGGTCTGCCGTGAGGGACAACTTGTGGGTGCTAGGTAGCACATAATGAGATAGGATCTGGGCCCAAGCTCTAGCTTCCACAGTGAGAAAGTGAGCGTCAATGCTCTTGGGCCTCATCCGCAGTCAACCATGGATCCAAAATGCCTTTGGTTCAGCAATGACTCGGAGAATCGAGTCCCAATTGAATCCATACTTCTCTCACTGACGTAAGACTTCTTGGTAGCCATCCATGTCACTTGGCACTGGTAGGACATTAAGCACTTGCTAAATAGCATCTTCTGAAACTGAGACTTTCTTTTCGCCGCATGTATACCGATTGAAGAGAGGGAAGATGGTAGTTAGTGTAGAATTCTTCCACCCAAGAGAGGTTGATTTCCCTTGGTTTCCTCAAAAGAAACTCCCATCCTCGCTGTTCAATGAGGGGTAAAATATAAGGAGCGACCTTGTCCAGCGGAGCGAGTAGATGCTCAGGATGATAGTTCCTTACAGCTATGGAGGGGAACATAAGTTCACAAAAGCGGTTGGGGAACCTTGAGGAATCTTTTGCCGGTTTGCCCTTGTCATTCTCATCAAAAGGAGCGGGTGTCTTCTCTTTCTTAGATAGGGGTTTGGCTCCTAATGAAGAGCGCGCCATAGAATTTGATTTTTGGGGTGCCCTTTTTGCGGCCGGTTTCCTCGAAGTTATCTCCTTGCCTTTCTTGGTGGCCATCCTGAAAAGGAAGAGAAGGAAGGAAAACATTAAACCCAAGAATTAATTTGACAAAAAAAAACATGCAAGTGACTTGTGGTTCCCATGATGAATGTAAAAGCAAGGGTCATAACACTTGGCATGGGATGCAAGAGGAAGTAAAGCATGCAATGGCATGAGAAGAGTAGTCTCAAGCATCCATAATAAGGAGCAAGTCATGTTCAATTAATATCTAATTGGCAAGTATAAACTTTAAGCACACAAATTAGACTCAATGCATTTAAGAGAAAGTAAGTGAATGAGGGGGGAGCACCAATTTGAAAAATATATGACTAAAATGAACCAAAATGGTATATGTGCATTTCCTCGAACACTTGGCGTGTAATAATCAAGTAATGAGCAATTATGAGATACTAAACAAATTCAAAACCCAAAATTGAACATCAATCATCACATAAACATCACACAATGGGAAAGATAAGAAAAATAATGACAAAAGATCTATTAATGCAAATTAAGCTCAAATTCAACATCCATGGAGAAATAAGGAAAAAGGAAAGGTAAGCAAACAAAAAGCAAGAAACATCATCATGCAAGTAAAAGGGAAACTAAGTAAAATAATAAGAAGCATTTAACTAGAGGAAATAATGCAAGAGAAAATAAAGAAGAGAAGTAGAAGAAGTGAAACCTTGAAAAGTATGAAGGAACAAGGTTGAATCTTCTTTGTGAAGATGAGAAAGAAAATGGGAGAGGTGTAGTGCCACCGGAAAAAGGGTGGTTGTCGCCGGTGAGTGGCCGGAGACAGTAGTGGTGGAGTAGGAAAGAAGAGGAAGATAAGGGAAATGATGGAGGGGGAAGGAAAAGAAACTAAGAGAGAAAATGGTTTGAGAGAAAGAAAAACAGGGCAAGGCGCGAAGGTATTAAATTGACTCGCGCAACCAGCGCGCGCGCGCAAGGTGCGCTGGCGCGTCGGTGAGGATGCTAGCAGGGGACGCGTGCGAGGAGGAGAAAAGGAGGTATGATGGAGGAAGAAGAAAAATGAATTAAGAAAGAAAAGGGGTTGAGAAGGGGAGAACAAAACAAGGCGCGAAGTTATAAAACTGATTCGCGCAACCGGCGTACGCGCGCACAGTGCGCTGGTGCATCGGTGAGGGTGTTAGCAAAGGACGCATGCGCGACAGTGGCGCGCGCGCGCGAGGGGAGTTGTGCCCCAGGCACAGAAGTGGCACAAAGTTGGCTCAAGTCTCTGGTTTTTGTACCAGAATGAATCAGTGAGGCAGGTGCGCGGACGCGCACCTTGCGCGGATGCGTGCTTGAGGTATTTCGCAACTGGCGCGGACGTACACAACGCCCGGACGCGTCAGTTTTGGCACAAGGTTGGCCCAATTGTGGCACAACTCTCTGGTTTTTGTACAAAAGAGTCCACATATCTCCACCGGCGCGCGTGCGCACCGTGCGCTGGCGCGTCGATGGTTAATTTGCAAGGGTGCGCGCAGGCGGCATGTACGCGGACGCGTGGATGCCTGACGCGAGTTGGGCACGAAGTGGGCACGACTCTCGGGTTTGTGGCACTAGAGTAGAATTTCGCTACCAGCACGCACGCGCACTGTGCGCTGGTGCGTCGGTGCCCTTCTTCAAAGAAAGATTTTTGTTTTCTTTATCTTTTTCACATCCTATCTACATGAACATTCGACCTATCCAACAAAATCAACAAAGCTAGCATTCCTATGCATTTAATCAATCATCAAAAGATCACAAAATTCACAAGAAACTAAAGATACGAACAAGATGGTATAAACAAGGAAGATCTTACCACGGTGAGGTGCCTCCCACCAATCACTTTTTTTTAACGTCCTTAAGTTGGACGGTTGGTGCGCAAAATTGTGATCATCAACAATGGCGCCAAAGGACTTGGAGCTCTTAAACGTGAATCACACTTCGTCACAATTTCGCACAACTAACCAGCAAGTGCACTGGGTCGTCCAAGTAATAAACCTTACGTGAGTAAGGGTCGATCCCACGGAGACTGTTGGCTTGAAGCAAGCTATGGTCACCTTGTAAATCTCTGTCAGGCAAATTCAGATGGTGATGGAGAATTGATAATTAAAAGATAAATAAAACATAAAATAAAGATAAAGATACTTATGTAAATCTTTGGTTGGAATTTCAGATAAGCGTATGAAGATGCTTTGTTCCTCCTAAACATCTGCTTTCCTATTGCCTCCTTCCAATCATTCATACTCCTTTCCATGGCAAGCTTTATGTTGGGCATCACCGTTGTCAATGGCTACTTCCCGTCCTCTCAGTGAAAACGTTCCAAATGCGCTGTCACCGCACGGCTAATCATCTGTCGGTTCTCGATCATGTCGGAATAGGATCCATTGATCCTTTTGCGTCTGTCACACGCCCCACAATCGCGAGTTTGAAGCTCATCACAGTCATCCCTTCCCAGATCCTACTCAGAATACCACAGACAAGGTTTAGACGTTCCGGATCTTAGGAATGGCCACCAATAATTCTAGCCTATACCACGAAGGTTCCAATTTTAGATCAGAAACCCAAGAGATACTCATTCAAGCTTGTTTGCGTGTAGAACGGAAGTGGTTGTCAGTCACGCGTTCATAGGTGAGAATGGTGATGAGTGTCACATAATCATCACATTCATCATGTTCTTGGGTGCGAATGAATATCTTGGAGAAGAAATAGACTTGAGTTGAATAGAAAAACAATAGTACTTGTATTAATTCATGAAGAACAGCAGAGCTCCACACCTTAATCTATGGTGTGTAGAAACTCCACCGTTGAAAATACATGAGAACAAGGTCTAGGCATGGCCGTGAGGCCAGCCTCCCAAACGTGAAAAGGTCTATCAAAAGTATAAGACTTATCAAAGATGAAAATACAATAGTATAAGGTCCTATTTATAGAGAACTAGTAGCCTAGGATTTACAGAAATAGGTAATTAATGCAGAAATCTTCTTCCGGGCCCACTTGGTGTGTGCTTGGGCTGAGCATTGAAGCTTCCATGTGTAGAGACTTTTCTTGGAGTTAAACGCCAGCTTTTGTGCCAGTTTGGGTGTTTAACTCCAGCTTTTGTGCTAGTTTTGGAGTTAAATGCCAGAATTCTTGAGCTGATTTGGAACGCCTGTTTGGGCCATCAAATCTCGGGAAAAGTATAGACTATTATATATTGCTGGAAAGCCCAGGATGTTTACTTTCCAACACAATTGAGAGCGCGCCAATTGGGATTCTGTAGCTCCAGAAAATCCACTTCGAATGCAGGGAGGTCAGAATCCAACAGCATCTGCAGTCCTTTTTCAGCCTCTGAATCAGATTTTTGCTCAGGTCCCTCAATTTCAGCCAGAAAATACCTGAAATCATAGAAAAACACACAAACTCATAGTAAAGTCTAGAAAATTGATTTTTAAATAAAACTAATAAAAATATAATAAAAATTAACTAAAATATACTAAAAACAATGCCAAAAAGCGTATAAATTATCCGCTCATCAATGGTCCTTTTCTTACCTCCAATATGTACACCTCTAGCTCTCTTGGGGGCTTGCAACCATGATACTTCTTCACTCTATGTCCATTCACTTTGAAGGTTACTTCACTCTTGGGATCAAACAATTCCACCACTCCGTAGGGCTTCATCTCCTTCACCTTGAAAGGTCCTTCCCATCTAGAACGGAGCTTGCCAGGCATAAATTGGAGCCTTGAGTTGTAGAGGAGGACCTCATCACCTTCTTGAAAGTCCTTCTTCCGGATGTGATGGTCATGAAATGCCTTAGTCTTTTCCTTGTAAATTTAGGCATTCTCATATGACTCGTTCCTCAAACACTCAAGCTCTTCTAGTTGTAAGTTCCTAGCTTCACCCGCCTTGGCTAAATCCATGTTGCACTGCTTTACCGCCCAATAGGCTCGATGCTCAATCTCCACGGAAAGGTGACACGCCTTACCGTAGACAATCCGAAAAGGACTCATCCCTATCGGAGTCTTGTAGGCCGTTCTATACGCCCATAGTGCATCTCCTAACTGGAGGCTCCAATCCTTTCTTTGTGGATTGACAACTTTCTCCAAAATTCTCTTGATTTCCCGGTTGGACACTTCTGCTTGTCCATTTGTTTGCGGATGATAAGCAGTAGCAACCTTATGCGACACTCCATAGCACTTGAGCAATGCTTCTACCTTCCTGTTACAAAAGTGGGATCCTTGGTCGCTCACAATTGCTCGTGGCGACCCATAACGGCATACAATGTGATTCCTAATGAAAGAAACAACGGCATTGGCGTCGTCAAGGCGGGTAGGTACGGCCTCTACCCACTTTGACACGTAGTCAACCGCTAACAGAATATACAGATACCCACTAGAGTTGGGAAATGGTCCCATAAAGTCAATGCCCCATACATCAAATATCTCACAGAACAACATAGGTTGCTGAGGCATTTCATCCCTTTGGGATGCGTTTCCTGACTTCTGACACTGATGGCAAGACACACATAACCGGTTAGCATCCTTGAATAAGGTTGGCCACCAGAATCCATAATTCAACACTTTTTTTGCGGTCCTTTGTGGGCCAAAGTGGCCACCACATTCGCACGAATGACAAGCTTCAAGAATTGATTGGAATTCAGACTCCGGGACACATCTTCGAATTACTTGGTCTACGCCCCTCTTCCACAAGTGAGGGTCATCCCAAATATAGTATTTGGAATCACTCCTCAACTTGTCCCTTTGGTTTTTCGAAAAGTTGGGAGGGAAGATTCTTGCAACTAAGTAGTTCGCCATTGGGGCAAACCAAGGAAAGCTATCCGACACAGCATGCAAACTATCCAATGGGAATGAGTCATTGATCGGAAATGGATCAATTTTTAAATTCTCAATGTGGCTTAAATGATCCGCAACTAGGTTTTGAGATCCACTCCGGTCCCTAATCTCAATGTCAAATTCTTGCAAAAGCAAGATCTAACGTATGAGTCTAGGCTTTGACTCATTCTTTGTCAATAAGTACTTTAAACCTGCATGATCCGTGTATACCACTATCTTTGAACCTAGCAAATAAGATCTGAATTTATCTAAAGCATGAACAATAGCTAGGAGTTCTTTTTCAGTAGTAGTATAGTTGGATTGTGCCGCATCTAGTGTCTTAGAAGAGTAAACAATGACATAAGGGAGTTTACCATCGCGTTGTGCAAGCGCGGCACCCACAGCATAGTTTGACGCATCGCACATTATCTCAAATGCCAACGTCCAGTTGGGGCCTCGCACAATTGGTGCCGTGGTAAGAACTCTCCTTAGCTCTTCAAAAGCTTTTACACATTCACCATCAAACTCAAAATCCACATCTTTTTGGAGTAGGCGCGACAATGGTAAAGAAATCTTGCTGAAGTCCTTGATAAAGCGTCTATAAAATTCTGTATGTCCCAAAAACAAGCGGACCTCCCTCACGGATGAGGGGTGAGGCAAAGTGGTGATAACATCGACCTTGGCCGGGTCTACAGAAATGCCTTCATGAGATACTACATGTCCTAACACTATATCTTGTTGTACCATAAAGTGACATTTTTCAAAATTTAAGACAAGGTTAGTGTCAACACATCTAGCTAGGACCTTGGCCAAGTTCTCTAAACAACAATCGAATGAAGTACCATAAACGCTGAAGTCATCCATAAAGACTTCCAGACAATTCTCCATTAGATCAGAGAAGACACTCGTCATGCACCGCTGAAAAGTAGCGGGTGCGTTACATAGTCCAAATGGCATCCTTTTATAGGCAAAGGTGCCAAACGGACAAGTAAACATGGTCTTCTCCTGATCTTCAGGAGCAATATGTATCTGGAAGTAGCCAGTAAATCCATCAAGAAAGCAGTAGTGAAATTTACCTGCCAAGTGGTCTAGCATCTGATCGATGAAGGGTAAGGGGTAATAGTCCTTCCGTGTGGCGGCGTTCAATCTTCTGTAGTCAATACATACTCGCCACGCATTTTGTACTCTTTTAGTGACCATTTCACCGTCGTCCTTCTTGACCGTTGTGATGCCCGACTTCTTGGGGACAACTTGAACCGGGCTCACCCACTCACTGTCGGAAATTGGGTATATGATATCCGCATCCAGTAATCGGGTGACCTCTTTCTTCAATACATCAAGGATGGTTGGGTTGAGCCTCCATTGTGGTTGCCTAACCGGCTTAGCTCCATCTTGGAGAAATATCCTATGCATGCACTTGCGGGGTCAATTCCCACAATGTCCGCCAGGCTCCATCCTATTGCCTTCTTGTATTTTCTTAGAACATCTAGGAGCTTTCCCTCTTCTTCACTTGAGAGCTCACTAGCAATAATGACCGAAAACCCTTGGTTATCCTCTAAGAAAGCATACTTCAAATGAGATGGAAGAGGCTTCAATTCACTTTTTATCTCAAGATGAGGTTCCTTTTCATCAAGCTCATGGGGCTCATTCTTGACAACTTCCTCATGTTCATCCTCTTAGTCATCCGTCTCTTCAACAATGGGGTAGCACAACTTGTCATGGTCTTCTTCTTGCACTTCCGCTACCACTTCATCAATCACATCACATCGGAGCACGGAATGTTCTTCGGGAGGGTGTTTCATGGCTTCCTCTAAATTGAACTTGATAGTCTTGTCTCCAACCCCAAAGGAATATGTACCGGTGAAGGCATCTAACTTGAATTTGGAGGTTTTGAGGAAGGGTCTACCAAGTAGAACGGAGGAGGAGCTTCTATTTTCTGTTGGAGGCATTTCAAGGATGTAAAAGTCAACCTGAAAAACCAAATCCTTAATTCCCACGAGTACATCTTCCGCTATCCCCATCACTGTGATCACACTCTTATCGGCTAAGGCAAACCTTAAGTCTTTCAAAAATTTTGCATACTTTGGAATTTGTTGAATAGCATCAAGGAGTGGTATGGTTACCTCAACCTTTTTGAACACTTGAAGCATGTTCAAATCAAACTCCGGTGTTTTCTTTGTCTTCTTCACCATGGAAGGGAATGGAATAGGAATTGACTCATCCACTATAGCTTTCCTCTTGGGTTCCTTGAGGTTTACTCCTTCTTCCTCATGCCTTTTGTCTACCACCTCTTCTTCATGTGGAGCTTCAACAACTACCTCTTCCTCATGAATTTCTCCCATGACCCTTGGAGGTATCTTCTCTAATGTAGTCCCCGACCGTAGAGTGATGGTGTTGCGACCGCCTCTTGGGTTTGGTTGGGGTTGGGATGGAAGGTTAGAGGAACTTGAGGGTTGATTGGTGTTGTTATTGAGGGTTGGTGATTGGCTTGACATGTTCATCTTTGAAAGCATGTTGGTGAGGTTGTCCAATTGAGTATTCAAGGCCTCGAATTGAGCCTTGTTGCTCTCATCTCGTTTTTTCATAGCGGCTCTAAGCTCATCAACTTGATTGTTGGAAGATGGAGGAGTTTGGTTTTGATTTTGTTGTCTATGGTGTGGTGCTTAGTACTTGGTGTAGTTGTTTTGGTTTTGGTTGGAGTGGCCTTGGTTGGCTTGGTAGTTGGTGTTGTTATGGTGGTATTGGGATGAAGATCGGTTGTTGTTGTGATGAGAAGAAAAGTTGTTCCACCTTTGGTTTTGATTGCTTCCTTGTGCATTATCTCTCCACCCTTGATGTTGATTACCACCTTGATGGTAGTTGTTTTGACCTTGAGAAGGGTAGGGTGGACAGTTGTTGTAATTCACATTGGCCACCACAAGGGCATGTTCCTCTTGAATTTGATGGCGTTGATCGGTGTAATGTGTGGTGCTAGAGCACAAACCACAAATTCTAGGAGGACCTTCAAGTTGAGCAACCGGAGGTGGGGCTTGGAAGGCTTGGATGGAGTAGTATTCTTTTTGATCCCTTTGGATTTGTGTAAGGATGGTGGAAATCCCCAAGTGCCTTGGTTAGACTTGCTTCGGAGGGGGATGGTTCTACCACACCCTTGAGAGGATTACTTCTCACCCTTGTGTGTTGTGTAGCTTCGGCAACATCCTTTATCAAATTCCATGCTTCTCTCTCCGTCTTGTTTTTCGAAAGGGAACCGCCACTAGAAGCGGTGAGCAATCTTCTATCTTCCACACAAAGACCTCCAGTAAAGTAGCTAATGAGCAAGTGAGTGGTCATTCCGTGGTGTGGACATGACTCCAATAGCCTCTTGAACCGAGACCAATACTCGTACAAACTCTCTTGGTCTCTTTGCATTATACCTGAAATCTCTTTCCGAATATAGTCGGTCTTCTCTGGTGGGAAGAACTTATCAAGAAACTTTCTTCTCAAGAAATCCCAATTAGTCACAATCTCATCCGGTAGCGAGTAGAACCATGTTTTTGCTTACGCTTCAAGAGAGAAAGGAAAAGCAAAAACCATGATAGCTACCTCATCGGCTCCATGCCTTCGAGCCGTAGAACAAACAACTTGAAAATCCTTCAAATGTTGGATGGGGTCTTAACCCGGCAACCCATGATACTTAGGAAGTAGATTTATCAAGCTACTCTTCAACTCAAAGTTTGGATCAAGGTTAGGATACCTTGCTTGCAACGGTTGAAGTATGATATCCGGAGTTCCTTGCTCATGCAAAGTGATCCGGCGTGGCTCCGCCATGTGTGGCTCACCTGTAGGATGCAAAGATGTATTAGTAGTGTCAACAGAAGAATAGGAAGTAGCGGACTCCAAGTCACTCTCGGTGACGTCTAGTGATTCGGTATTTTTCTCAAGAGAGGCCGAAGTACTAGGCGTATAGTCCAACCGCCATCTAGCTTGCCAAGTGTGTAACAAAGTTCTTTCAATCTCGGGATCAAAATTGGCTAAGCTAGAATTCGGTTGAGACCGAGTCATCAAACTTGAAAGTCATAGCACAAATGCAAAAGAAATCTAAACTATAGCTAAGTATTGAGAGAGGTAAAATATCTACAATATTCACATATTCACATAACCAATATCAAGGCATATGTTGCAACCATTTCCCGACAACGACGCCAAAAATTTGACAGGGTTCCCCAAGGGTGTATTGGTAAAGATTTTCTCCAATAAAACCACGTTGCAAGTATAGCTCTACCAACAACAATCCTCGAGGGTCAAATTTAGAGAGGGATTTGGTTGTCACAAGTTCAACCCCAATAGAAATAATCGAAGTATTCAAACCTCGGATCGTCTCACAAGGAATGGGCAAACATGTGCTTCAACATTGGTTAGAAATATGGGGTTGTGAGTTATGAGCATGAAACAAACAACATTCCACTTAATTCTATTATAAACCAAGCAAGTAACTGTAACTAAAGCAAATAATTTGGGAAAATTGGTTTTCAAATATGAATAATAAAAGCAACTCTTGGCTAGGCATAGGAATTGGGGTCACGATCCTTGTCTAACAACCGTATCTTGACAATTATGAGAAACCAAGCTCATTAAGTCTACTCTCAAAGTCTTAAGTACGTGATATCTACTCCTAGACTTGAAGTACGTCAAATGGCTTTGATCACATCAACCCATAAGTCCCAACCTTCCTACTGATTGGATTAGTAGTGGGTTGGCGTCAATGAGTATCAAATTGACCACCAAGGGCTCCCAAATCATCAAATCCATTAGACCCAACGACTCAAGTTTACCCAATTCCCTTGACCTAGGCCAAGAGTAAAGAAGACTACTCCATAATCAAAGTAAACAATTCATCGAACACTTGGTAAGCATTAACAAAAGACATGTTCAAAATAGCAATTAAGTTGAAATCTACAAGTACCCACTAATAATTATCAACATATAATCATCCAAACAACAAGATTAAACATAGAAATCATCAACGTAACATCAACAAGTCAAGATTCACAACATTCATGAAATGGGTATAAAATGACAATTGACAAGAATTCATAAAACTATCACTAGATATAAGCAAAATTGTAACAAGGAATTCAAATTGAACAATTAAAACTAGTAATTAACAAGATCCAATTCATAAATCAACAAGGGAAGATCAAATTAAAACTAGATCTAGAGAGGAACAAGGGTTTCTCTCTCTAGAATAACCAAAGAACCAAAAACTAGCTAAAATTATGTCTTAGTGTAAAAATGATTGATCCCCCCTTTTCCCCTAGCATCCTTGGGTCTTTTCCATGCAGAAATAGCTTGAAATTGGGCCTGATGAGCCTCAGAAATCGCCAGGCACGATTTTCTTTAATGAGGTCACGTGCAGCTTCCCACGCGTGCGCGCCAAGTGTGCGTGCGCGTCGATAGAAATCTTCTGATCCGCGCGGATGCGTCCATCCTTGTGCACCGCTTCCAACCAATCCCATCCACGCGTCCGCGTGGAGTGCCCGGGCGCGCCGATGCTGCTTTTCTCAAGATTTCAATTCTTCATGTCCCTCCCACTTTGTACATGCTTTCTCCCTCTCTTCTAACTCATTCCTACCCTATAATTCCTAAAATTACTCAACAAATACATCACGGCATCGAATGGCAATAGAAGAGGATTAAAATATGGCAATTTTAAGGCAAAATAAGCATATTTTCCATCATGGAGCAATATTGGAAAGTGAACACAAAACCATGCATTTCTTGCGAATAAGTATGAGAAATATTAATAAAATCCCCCAAAATAAGCACAAGATAAACCACAAAATCGGAGTTTATCAGGAGTCCACATATCTCCATCGGCGCGCGCGCGCACAGTGCGCTTGCGCGTCGATGGGCGAATTGCAAAGGTGCGCGCAGGCGGCAAGTACGCGGACGCGTGAGTGCCTAGCGCGAGATGGGTCTGAAGTGGGCATGACTCTCAGGTGTTTGGCCCAAGAGTTGGAAGTGCACCACCGGCGCACGCGCGCACAGTGCGCTGGCGCGTCGGTGCCCATTTTTCCTTTTTCTCTTCTCTCTCTCTCTCTTTTTTTTTACAACATAACAAGACTTATTCTAACACATTCTTGGTAGGTGCTTAAGCTAGTTGTCAAAGAGAATACTTCACAATTTCATGCATTATCCAAAACATAGCATTCTCCCTACTTCAACAATCCGTCCATACCAAAATGATGAAAACTATATGAACATCCTATCTATTCACAAGAAGAACAAAACTAGCATTTCTATGCAATCAATCAATCATCAAGAAATCACAAAATTCACAAGAATTTAAGGTTACAAACAAGATGGTATATACAAGGAAGATCTTACCACGGTGGGGTGCCTCCCACCAAGCACTTTTCTTTAATGTCCTTAAGTTGGACAGTCCTTTTCTTAAGCTTCCTTTCTCCTTGGTGCATCCTCCAATAGGAATACCTCTAGCTCTCTTGGGGGGCTTGTAGCCATGATACTTCTTCACTCTATGTCCATTCACTTTGAAAGTTGCTTCACTCTTGGGATCAAACAACTCCACCACTCCATAGGGCTTTATCTCCTTCACCTTGAAAGGACCTTCCCATCTAGAACGGAGTTTGCCAGGCATGAATTGAAGCCTTGAGTTGTAGAGGAGGACCTCATCACCTTCTTGAAAGTCCTTCTTCCGGATGTGATGGTCATGAAATGCTTTAGTCTTTTCTTTGTAGATCCGAGCATTCTCATATGACTCGTTCCTCAAACACTCAAGCTCCTCTAGTTGTAACTCCCTGGCTTCACCCGCCTTGGCTAAATCTATGTTGCACTGCTTTACCTCCCAATAGGCTCGATGTTCAATCTCCACCGGAAGGTGGCATGCCTTACCATAGACGATCCGGAAGGGACTCATCCCTATCGGAGTCTTGTAGGCTGTTCTATACGCCCATAGTACATCTCCTAACCGGAGGCTCCAATCCTTTCTTTGTGAATTGACCACTTTCTCCAAACTCCTCTTAATTTCCCAGTTGGACACTTTCGCTTGTCCATTTGTTTGCGGATGATAAGTAGTAGCAACCTTATGCGACACTCCATAGCGCTTGAACAATGCCTCTACCTTCCTGTTACAAAAGTGGGATCCTTGGTCGCTCACGATTGCTCGTGGCGACCCATAACGGCATAAAATGTTATTCCTAATAAAAGAAACAACGGTATTGGCGTTGTCAAGGCGGGTAGGTATGGCCTCTACCCACTTTGACACGTAGTCAACCGCTAACAGAATATACAGATACCCACTAGAGTTGGGAAACGGTCCCATAAAGTCAATGCCCTATACATCAAATATCTCACAGAACAATATAGGTTGCTGAGGCATTTTATCCCTTTGGGATGTGTTTCCCGACTTCTGACACTGATGGCATGACACACATAACCGGTTAGCATCCTTGGATAAGGTTGGCCACCAGAATCCACAATCCAACACCTTTTTAGCGGTCCTTTGTGGGCCAAAGTGGCCGCCACATTCGGATGAATGGCAAGCTTTAAGAATGGGTTGGATCTCAGATTCTGGGACACATCTTTGAATTACTTGGTCCACGCCCCTCTTCCACAAGTGAGGGTCATCCCAAATATAGTATTTGGAATCACTCCTCAACTTGTCCCTTTGGTTTTTCGAAAAGTTGGGAGGGAAGATTCTTGCAACCAAGTAGTTCGCCATTGGGGCAAACCAAGGAAAGCTATCCGACACAGCATGCAAACTATCCAATGGGAATGAGTCATTGATCGAAAATGGATCAAATTTCAAATTCTCAATGCGGCTTAAATGATCCACAACCAGGTTTTGAGATCCACTCCGGTCCCTAATCTCAATGTCAAATTCTTGCAAAAGCAAGATCCAACGTATGAGTCTAGACTTTGACTCATTTTTGTCAATAAGTACTTTAAAGCTGCATGATCCGTGTATACCACTATCTTTGATCCTAGCAAATAAGATCTGAATTTATCTAAAGCATGAACAATAGCTAGGAGTTCTTTTTCAGTAGTGGTATAGTTGGATTGTGCTACATCCAGTGTTTTAGAAGAGTAAGCAATGACATAAGGGAGTTTACCATCGCGCTGTGCAAGCGCGGCTCCTACAGCATGGTTTGACGCATCGCACATTATCTCAAATGGCAACGTCTAGTTGGGACCTCGCACAATCGGTGTCGTGGTAAGAACTCTCCTTAGCTCTTCAAAAGCTTTCACACATTCGCTGTCAAACTCAAAATTCACATCTTTTTGGAGTAGACACAACAATGGCAAAACAATCTTGCTGAAATCTTTGATAAAGCGCCTATAGAATCCTGCATGTCCCAAAAATGAGTGGACCTCCCTCACAGATGAGGGGTGAGGTAAAGTGGTGATAACATCGACCTTGGCCGGGTCTACAAAAATACCTTCATGAGATACTACATGTCCTAACACTATATATTGTCGTACCATGAAGTGACATTTTTCAAAATTTAAGACAAAGTTAGTGTCAACACATCTAGCTAAGACCTTGGCCAAATTCCCTAGGCAACAATCAAATGAAGTACCGTAAACGCTGAAGTCATCCATAAAGACTTCCAGACAATTCTCCATTAGATCGGAGAAGACACTCGTCATGCCCCGCTAAAAAGTAGCGGGTGCATTACATAGTCCAAATGGCATCCTTTTATAGGCAAAGGTGCCAAACGGACAAGTAAACGTGGTCTTCTCCTGATCTTCAGGAGCAATATGAATCTGGAAGTAGCCAGTATATCTATCAAGAAAGCAGTAGTGAGATTTACCCGCCAAACGGTCCAACATCTGATTGATGAAGGGCAAGGGGTAGTGGTCCTTCCGTGTAGCGGCGTTCAATCTTCTGTAATCAATACACACTCGCCACGCATTTTGTACTCTTTTAGTGACCATTTCACCGTCGTCCTTTTTTACTGTCGTGATGCCCGACTTTTTGGGGACAACCTGGACCGGGCTCACCCACTCACTGTCGGAGATTGGGTATATGATACCCGCATCCAGTAATCTGGTGACCTCTTTCTTCACTACATCGAGGATGGTCGGGTTGAGCCTCCTTTGCGGTTGCCTAACCGGCCTAGCTCCATCTTGGAGAAATATTCTATGCATGCACTTGCGGGGGGTCAATTCCCACAATATCCGCTAGGCTCTATCCTATTGCTTTCTTGTACTTTCTTAGAACATCTAGGAACTTTTCTTCTTCTTCACTTGAAAGCTCACTAGCAATAATGACCGGAAACCTTTGGTCGTCCTCTAAGAAAGCATACTTCAAATGAGATAGAAGAGGCTTCAGTTCCCTCTTTACCTCAAGCTGAGGTTCCTTTTCATCAAGCTCATGGAGTTCATTCTTGACAACTTTCTCATGTTCATCCTCTTGGTCATCCATCTCTTTAACAATAAGGTAGCACAACTTGTTGTGGTCTTCTTCTTGCACTTCCGCTACCACTTCATCAATTACATCACATCGGAGCATGGAATGTTCTTCGGGAGGATGTTTCATGGCTTCTTCCAAATTGAACTTGATAGTCTTGTCTCCAACCTCAAAGGAATATGTGTCGGTGAAGGCATCTAACTTAAATTTAGAGGTCTTGAGGAAGGGTCTACCAAGTAGAACGGAGGATGAGCTTCTATTTTCTGTTGGAGGCATTTCAAGGATGTAAAAGTCAACCAGAAAAACCAAATCCTTGATCGCCACAAGTACATCTTCCGCTATTCCCATCACCGTGATCACACTTTTATCGGCTAAGGCAAACCTCGCCGCCGACTTCTTTAATAGAGCTAAATTCAACCGCACATAGATAGAAAGTGGCATGATACTTACACAAGCTCCCAAGTCACACATACAATCATGAAAAGTGCGTCCGTCAATACAACAAGACACCAAACAAGGTCCAGGGTCACCACATTTCTTTGGAATAGGTTTCATCAAGGAAAAAATTAAACTACCCAAGGATAATGTCTCTAATTCTCCTATCATATCTTTGTGTGTACACAAGTCTTTCAAAAATTTTGCATACTGTGGAATTTGTTGAATAGCATCAAGAAGTGGTATGGTTACCTCAACCTTCTTGAATACTTGAAGCATGTTTAAATCAAATTTCGGTGTTTTCTTTGCCTTTTTCACCATGGAAGGGAATGGAATAGGAATGGACTCATCCACTATAGCTTTCCTCTTGGGTTCCTTGAGGTTTACTTCTTCTTCCTCATGCTTTTTGTCTACCGTCTCTTCTTCATGTGGAGCTTCAACAACCACTTCTTCCTCATAAATGTCTCCCATGACCCTTGGAGGTATCTCCTCCAATGTAGTCCCCGACCGTAGAGTGATGGCGTTGAGACCGCCCTTTGGGTTTGGTTGGGGTTGGGATGGAAGGTTAGAAGAGCTTGAAGGTTGGTTGGTGTTGTTGTTGGGAGTTGATGGTTGGTTTGACATGGTCATCTTTAAAAGCATGTTGGTGAGGTTAGCCAATTGAGCGCCAAGGCATCGAATTGAGCCTTGTTGCTCTCATCTCGTTTCTCCATGGCGGCTCTAAACTCACCAACTTGATTGTTGGAAGATGGAGGAGTTTGGTTGGATTGTTGTCTATGGTGTGGTGCTTGGTACTTGGTGTAGTTGTTTTGGTTTTGGTTAGAGTGGCCTTGGTTAGCTTGGTAGTTGGTGTTATTATGGTGGTATTGGGATGAAGATTGGTTATTGTTGTGATGAGAAGAAGAGTTATTCCATTTTTGGTTTTGATTGCTTCCTTGTGCATTATCCCTCCACCCTTGATGTTGATTACCACCTTGAGGGTAATTATTTTTGCCTTGAGAAGGATAGGGTGGACGATTGTTGTAATTCACATTGGCTACTACAAGAGCATGTTTCTCTTGAATTTGATGGCATTGATCGGTGTAATGTGTGGTGCTAGAGCACAAACCACAAATCCTAGGAGGGCCTTCAAGTTGAGCAACTGGAGGTGGGGCTTGGATGGCTTGGATGGAGTAGTATTCCTTTTGATCCTTTTGTATTTGTGTAAGGATGGTGGTCATATCTCCAAGTGCTTTGGTTAGGCTTGATTCGGAAGGAGATAGTTCTACCACACCCTTGAGAGGATTACTTCTCATCCTTGTATGTTGTGTAGCCTCGACAACATCCTTTATCAAATTCCAAGCTTCTCCCTCCGTCTTATTTTTCGAAAGGGAACCACCACTAGAAGCGGTGAGCAATCTTCTATCTTCCACACAAAGACCTCCAGTGAAGTAGCTAATGAGCAAGTGAGTGTTCATTCTATGGTGTGGACAAGATTCCAATAGCCTCTTGAACTGAGACCAATACTCATACAAACTCTCTTGGTCTCTTTGCATTATGCCCGAAATCTCCTTCCGGATATAGTCGGTCTTTTCCGGTAGGAAGAATTTATCTAGAAACTCTCTCCTCAAGAAATCCCAATTAGTGACAATCTCATCCGGTAGCGAATAAAACCATGTCTTTGCTTGCCCTTCAAGAGAGAAAGGAAAGGCAAAAACCATGATAGCCACCTCATCGGCTCCATGCCTTCAAGCCGTAGAACAAGCAACTTAAAAATCTCTTAGATGTCGGATGGGGGTCTTGGCCCGGCAACCTATGATATTTAGGAAGTAGATGTATCAAGCTACCCTTCAATTCAAAGTTTGGAACAAGCTTAGGATACCTTGCTTGCAACGGTTGAAGTATAATATCCGGAGCTCCTTGCTCATGCAAAGTGATCCGTCGTGGCTCTGCCATGTGTGGCTCACTTGTAGGATGTAAAGATGTATTATTAGTGCCAACAGAAGAATAGGAAGTAGCGGACTCCAAGTCACTCTCGGTACCGCCTAGTGATTCGATATGTTCCTCAAGAGAGGCCAAAGTACTAGCCGTATAATCCAACTGCCGTCTAGCTTGCCGAGTATGTAACAAAGTTCTTTCAATATCGGGATCAAAATCGGCTAAGCTAGAATTTGGTTGAGATCAAGTCATCAAACTTAAGAGTCATAGAACAAATGTAAGAGAAATCTAAATTGTAGCTATGTATTGAAAGCAATTAAACTATCTACAATATTCATATATTCACATAACCAATATCAAGGCATATGTTGCAACCATTCCCCGGCAACGGCGCCAAAAATTTGATGTGCGCTCGTGGACTATGTCGGTAAAGATTTTCTCAGTAAAGTTGCGTTGCAAGTATAGCTCTATCAACAACAAGCCTCGAGTATCAAATTTAGAAGGGATTTGGTTGTCACAAGTTCAACCCCAATAAAAATAACCGAAGTATTCAAACCTCGGGTCATCTCACAAGGAATGGGCAAACATGTGCTTCAATATTGGTTAGAATTCTGGGGTTGCAAGTCATGAGCAAGAAAATAAATGGGAATCTTAACAAGCAAGCAATCTTACAATGCAAAAAACTAATTCAAATAACTAAGCAAGACATGAGCAATTCCAAACTAACAAAGTAACATCCAATATGATTCTATTCTAAACTAAACAAGTAACTATAACTAAGTCAAGTAATTAAGAATTTGGGTTTTCAAATAGGAATGATAAAAGCAACTCTTGGCTAGGCATGGGAATTGGGGTCACCATCCTTGTCTAATAACCATATCCTGACAATTATGAGGAACCAAACTCATTAAGTCTACTTCTATACTTGAAGTACGTCAAATGGTTTGGTCAACATTAACCCATAAGTTCTAACATCACTACTAATTGACTTAATAGAAGGTTAGCGTCAATGGCTATCAAATTGACCACTAAGGACTCCCAAACCATCAAATCCATTAGACCCAATGACTCAAGTTTACCCAATTCCCTTAGCCTAAGCCAAGAGTAAAGAGAACTACTCCATAATCAAAGTAAACAATTCATCGAACACATGGTAAGCATTAATAAAAGACATGTTCAAATTGCAATTAAATTGAAATTAACAAGTATCCACTATCAATTATCAACATACAATCATTCAAACAACACAATTAATCATAGTAGTCATCAATGTAACATCAACAAGTCAAGATTCACAACATTCATGAATTAGGTATAAAACATAAAACTAACACAAGATCTAAGCAAAATTATACTAATGAATTCAAATTAAACTATCAAAACTAGTAATTAACAAGATCCAATTCAGAATTCAACAAGGGAAGATCAAATTAAAACTAGATCTAGAGAGGAACAAGGGTTTCTCTCTCTAGAAGAACAAAGAACCAAAAATTAGCTAAAATTGTGTCTTAGTGTAAAATGATTGATCCCCCTCCCCTTTCCCCCTAGCATCCTTGGGTCTTTTCCATGCAGAAACAGCTTGAATTTGGGCCTGATGAGCCTCAGAAATAGCAAGGCACGATTTTCTTTAATGGGGTCACGTGCAGCTTCCCGCGCGTGCGCGCTATGCGTGCGTGTGCGCCGACTGCTTTTGTGATATATGCGTGCACGCCAAGTGCGTGTGCGCGTCGATAGGAATCCTCTGATCTGCGCGGATGCGTCCATCCTTGCGCGCCGCTTCCAGCCATCCTCATCTACGCGTGCGCGCCAATGCTGATTTTCCCAAAATTCAAATCTTCATGTCCCTCCATTTTATGCATGCTTTCTTTCTCTCTTCTAGGCCATTCCTACCCTATAATTCCTGAAATCACTCAACAAATACATCACGACATCGAATGGCAATAGAAGAGGATTAAAATATGTAAATTTTAAGGCAAAATAAGCATGTTTTTCATCATGAAGCAATATTAGGAAGTGAACACAAAACTATGCATTTCTTGTGAATAAGTGCGAGAAATATTGACAAAACCCCCAAATTTTACACCATATAAACCACAAAATTGGAGTTTATTAAACATCAATGCAATTGTCACGGTTGTTAATATAGTAATACTTAATTTATTGTTTATTGGTCTCATTGATACAATTAATTGATCAACCTTTCATACACTCTATAACGGTTAGAATCTTTCTTCCAATTTATTGTATATATGTATCGCAATATATTTCAATAATATTTTGTATATTACTTTAATATTAAATAAAGATACATCCCAACTAAGATATACCTTTACCTTTTATTGATTTTAAAAAAATTTTTTTATTATAAACATCTATTATGTCAATATAAATGAAAAAAATATCAGGAAAGAAAGAGAATAAAAATGAAAAAAAGATAATGATAATAATATAATAAAAGAGTATGAAATAATATATATGAGATAATAGAAATAACAATAACTATGAGGATAAACTGCTCTTATGATAGTAGAAATAATGATAAATGTATGGGTTGTTTTGGGCTGCTTTTATGATGGTAAAAATAATGATAACTGCTTCAGTTGTTTTGGGTTATAGGGATAGAAGTAAAATGAAAAAAATTATTAGACACCAAACTCTTATATCTCTTTTAATTTATCAGGTAACTAATGAAATAAAATATTACTATTTACAGTATAAATTAAATTAAAAAATATTTAGTTAATAACATTATTATCGAGTTTGAAATCTACCGATATGAGTAAATATTGATACTTCTCGGCGAACGTAGCTTTGCTAATGTTTCACCGTATATCTTTTATCGCTATGTTACTAATATCATTTATATTAGTAACTCATACATATTATTACTTGAGTTTTAATATATCCAGTTTTTATAATTATCCGCTTAAGATATTTATAACTTGAATCGCTAACTCAACAGCTTCAAACTATGACACGTACCCCCGACGTGTCATCTAACCGCTTAATCATTCAAATTCCCCATTAACCAACATCATCCTCACCGTATTCATTATGGAAGAAAGAGAAGAAGAAGGCCGTGAGAGAGAATGAGAGAAACCATGGCACCTTTGAACTTTTGAGCTTGATTTTTTTTATCCGTAATTCTAATAAAAAATTTAATCCAGTAAAAGTGTTCGTATCTTCCTCCTCTATACTTTGGCGACTTGGCGTTATTTTTGTTCGGTAGAAGTTGACGGTGACATAGCTCCCCTTCCCCTTGAGTTTGGCCAATTGGAGTTCTAGGAGACACAGACGATTTCTAACGTTTTCTTCTTCAGCAGCTCGGTCGAAAAGCTTCTCCAGAGCTTCGAGTATTTTGATTTCGTACAGAGGTAGGGTTTTGGTAATTTCTCACTGGTTAAATTGGTATTGGATAAGTGAATTGATGTTATGATTGATTGCTGACTGAATTTGATTGAATTTATGTTGAATTTTTGTGATATATTGATATTTGTGATTAGTTTGGGGTTCAGTCAGTTTAAGTACAGCCAAAAACCGAATTATTTTGATGAATTCGGGATTGGAATGTTGTTGGTGATTAAGTAGAATTGGTAAGATTTGATGATGACATTGAGATTTAATAAAAAATGAATTGATGAATTGATGAATTGATGACATGTTTGAGATATGAAAATGGTTTGATTTTGGAAGCGGTTTGATTTTTAATTGGTTTGATTTTATAAATATTTTGATATTAGAAATGGTTTTTGATTTATTGGGAATGATTTGAAAGAGTTTGAGAAATGGTTTGGATGGGCCCCGAGAAGGGTGGCAAAGTTTGAGTTTTAAGGGAGATGCTGTCGAAATTTCTATAAAATCTGAGGCTTTGTTTGAAATGTTATTTAGAAAAAAGTTTGGATTTGAGAAATTGTATTATTTGATTTTTAATTTATTAAGAAAATAGTTATGTTTCGAGTTTAATTCATTTAAGAAAAGTATATGTTTTGAGTTTGATTTATTTAGAAAGAATTATTTTATAATTTTAAATTATTTAAGAAAGGTATTATATTTTAAGGTTAATTTAAATATGAAAAGGACTTATGTTTAGAATTTGACTTAAGAATTTCATTCGGAGTAGTTTTAGTGAACTTTAAAAGTAATTAAATTCTGATTGAATGACTTCGTTTTGCGACGTCTTGGAAAAAGTTAAAGAATTAGTTTTAAAGATGAAACTGGAGTTGGTTTTGGTTTTGAAATTGGTTCAGAACTTTTGATTTGTATGATTTGGTTTTGATTTGATTTAGAAACTTTATTTGATTAATTCAATATAAGAAAATAATGACTGTTAAGAATTTCTAATGAACTTAAGAAATTGAGATTGGTTGTTGCTCTCCTAAAGTCTAGAGACCTTGCTGAGGGGTTTAACTAATAAATAGGTTTCCTTTGTCTTTTGAAAGAAGAATTGGTTTAAGTAAAATTGTTTTAAAGATTTTGATGAATGTCACAAAGAGGTGGTTTTGGTTTTAAAAGAAAAAGAGAAGATAAATCGGTACGTGTGATTATGGAAAGGTCACGAGAGGGTGAAGATAGTATAGTTAAGGTGCCGAAGGATAAATATTAATAAGCTGTGGGCTTTTTTTGTGATTGTGACGTCCGTAAATATAGAATGGCTTCCAGGAGAAGGGGACACATGCTTTAGCTGGAGAATTAGCGCCTGCAAGTACTTGCAGAGGTTATGTTCGACATACTTCAGCTGGAGAATCAGCACCTGCAAGAAGTAGAAACTTGCAGAGGTTATGTCTTATCCGACTTGCGAGTTGGATTGCATCGGGTGCGGGTCGAAACCGACAAATGAGCTCATTACCTGCACTAGGGATAGACATGCATCATGCTTGTTCGCGCATATTTCTTTGTAAGTGTGTTTTCTGTGATTGTGGGCATGCTAAATGATTGTTTGAATTCTGTATTCTATAATTGTTGAATTGGATTGTACTTTGTTGAATGTTGTTGCTGACCAAGTATATATAAAATGAGTATAACTATACACTCCGACCCTACTAAAAACTCTCCAGTTCTTTCCCCTATTTCCACCCCCTTTCAGCTACAGGTGTGAAGGTTTAGTGCAGAGTTATAGGAGCATAGAAGATTATATTCATAAGTTGAATTGTTAGAATTAATTTTTTCCTCATTGTTTATTGTTTTTAGTTTTTAGAGGGGTTTGATTTGTAATTGAGGTTCTTTGAAATAAGTCTATATAAAGCTATGTGAATATATACTTTTATGGTTAAGTGATTTAAAATAAAGTCTCCCCTTGTTTTCTTAATTAAAAGTATCGTTTTGTATTTGTGAAGGCTCAATATTAAATAATATAGTATGAAATTAAAGGTTTAGAGATAAGTAACGCCTGAGTTTTTAGTGGGATCATGAGGTACTAAAAAGTTAGGGTGTTATGAGTTTTAGAATTAAAAGAATTATATTTTTAAAAATAAATAAATAAATATTTTATAAAATAGCTACTATTGTACGTGAGAGTACTTGCACATAGTTTACAGAGCATGACTCACTTCAAAATTTTAGTGTTCAAATTTAAGTTTTAATATTATTTTTTATGATAGAACTTCTCCCATACATCCTTCAGTTACGTTACATAAAGAAACCACCTCCACGGTGAACGACAACTCATATTCTCTATCTCATTTTTATCATTTCAGTAACAATTGTAGAAAAATCATGTGTAACCTCTTCTTAAATTCTTTACTCTATTAATTTATCTTTTAATTGTTTCATTTTTTTACTTCTATTTCTAATTCAAGATACACTTCTCTGTATGGAACAATTATTATTAGAATAAAAAAATAGTCATTATGACAGAAATTAAAAAAATAGTAAATAAAAATTAGTAGAAAAAATAGTTATTATGATAGAAATCAAAGTTGTCAATCATACAATGAGACTATTTCAGTTCAACCACATATTATATTAGAAATAATTAAAAGTTTACTAATTATAAATTAAAGCTTTTAAAAAATGATAATTTATACCCACTAATATTATTACTGTTTCATCTATTACTTGGATTTTGACCAATTTTACTGTTATTTTGAGTATCTAAATATTTAAAAAGTAAATATATTATTAACATGAGATTAATGTATTTATAAATTCTACCAAAAATAAAGTAATTTCTTATATAAATCATAGCTACTAAGAGTAAAAAAAAAGTATAATAGTAATCAATCAAAACATAAATCTAAATGAAAAAGTTGTTATTTATAATTTATAATAATTAATTTACATAGAGTACCTCAAGTAAAATATTGAAGGTCAATAATTCTATGCATGTGTCTATTTTAATTTGTGATATCTTTAAAAAAAGATAAATTGGATTAAAAGTAAATTAAATAAAAAAATATCTATCTGTATTCAATATTACTAATAAGAAATAAGATGAGAAGAGAGAAATGGATGAGAGGTGAAAGATAACGGGTAAAAGTTATGTCAAGGTGGCCAAGTAGTGGAGAAGTTAATAGAAAGGGTAATACTAGAAAGAAATCTTGGACACTAAACCCATGTATTGCCATTATATATTGTTATAGAAAAATATTTTATAAAATTATAACTAAAATTAAAGTTTAACTATTTAAATATTAAAAATATTAAAAATAATTAGTATTTGTCTTAATTAATTTAGGTTGATTGAGTAATTATCTTACTCATTCTATTTAAGTAAGTATTAAGAGTTCGAATCTCACATTATATGTATAGCAATTTATTAGTTAGCAACAGACCCTTAATAAATAGAGTTTCAATGTGTAATGGATTAGTCATCAGCCTACAGCCTACAGAGTTAGTTAGGAAATATAGTGTCAAAGATAGTATTTGCTTTTAAAGTTAGAACAATTTCTCATTGATAGCAATACTTATAGAAATTCATTTTTGTTAAAATTTATTTAAAACAATTTTATTTGTTGGTATTATTATATTCATTCTTAAAGGTAAAATAATATGATTAATATTGTTACATGTTAAAACTTCACCTTTTGTGATGTGATTTTTAAATTTCTAAACTTATAGAGTTATGCTATTATATAAAAAACTATTAGATTGATTAATATTCCTTAGTAACATTACTGGAATACTATCATTGGGTATTAATTTGTGTGAAGAGAAATCATAACAATTTTTGTTATTCAACATATAATTTATTCTATTGAAAAATGAATTATTATCTCCTGATTTGATAAATATATTTTCTTTTTAATTTCTTACACTATTTTATATGGCAATAATTGTCGTTAAAAAAAACACAATGACTATATTATCCAACAATATAATATTGTAAAATAGAGGCGGCAAGGCGCTACGACCTCTAAAATAAAATATATAGGATAAAATATACTATGAGCCTTGAAAAACGGGTAAACAAGTTTCTAAAAATAAAAAGCGCATCGCTCGAGGAAAAGAATCACTGGCGTGCTAAGAAACCTAAAGGTTCAAGATGAGAATAGACAAAAGAGTAACAAGAGTGCCAAGAATACAGTGAAACTAGCTCCTGACTCAGCTTGCGAAGCCAAGGCTGACCAGAGAATGTTTACATATTTATGTACATAAGTATCCCGAATATCCAAAATATAGAAATAAATCCCTAACTCTCCTGCAACCTCTAGGAAGAACAAAATAAACAAGTTTCTTGGAGAGCAAGCTAAGTACATGGGTCACATATATACAAACATAAGGCCCAAAATATCCCAAACTACTCCGCTTTAGGAAATCCAGACGCCTAGTGAGGAGCCTCTCAACCTGCATCTAAAAACAACAACACAGTATGGGATGAGAACCGGAGGTTCTCAACATGGTAAAGGTGCCACACGTATAATAAATAAGGTCTTGGGAATGCCAGAAGCAATCTTAGAACTCCGTTATCATAATTACAGAACTTAATCTCTAAGTAAAAGCCATAAATAGGGGTAGGTATTCTAATTACACTATAATCTTTTGTCTTAAACTTAACACCTAACACTCAACCCATTCACCATTCCTCCGTCCCTCCGTCTTCTATAAATTCAGCAGAGACAAGTAACCAAACAAATTCAGGCACAAGTAATAAGCAGATAGTGCAAATAGCAAGAATAGCAGGTAATAGGACATATATGTTCAATTAAGCAATCCCAGATAATGCATAGCAATCACACAAACAAATGCATATGATGCATGCCTGTCCTATGGCTGATGAGGCTCATCTGTCGATTATCCAACCAACCCGACAAGTCCAAAAACCTTAGACTATCCCCCGTCGCGCATCCCATGAGTCTATGCATAGATTTCACATTCATATATCATTCAAATCACTCACTGGGGACTATTCATACCCGAGAATTTATACGTGCCCGGTTACCCTTACGACGTAGGGTCAATAGAGTATCGAGATTCATCCTGGAACACGTGGTGGCGAGCCACGGTTCTGTTACCCAGGAAAACTCATATCTCAGATATCATTCATAAGCCATTTCATATTTATAATCATTATATAACCATTTATCAAAGCCATGGCATATTAACTCCTTTCATTAACAACTTTTCTTTTACCTTCTTTTCATCATATTTACCTCTTTCTTCACTCCCAAGTTACCTCAAACTCCTGTCTTCTGCTATATACTAAACTTACTAGTGGGATCTAAGATTAACAGGGCAAAAATAGAGGTTTTAGTGTTTAAAATCATGTTTAGAACAGAGAAATAAAGGTGCTGAAAAACAGGGCGTGTGCGTACGCACACACCCGCACAGCTCAACAAGAAAGCAGTATATGTGCGTACGCACAAATACGTGCGCGCGCACATATTCCTTAGTGTGCCTGCACCTCAACTATGCTAGCGCCACCAACAGAAGGCTCATCCTAGCGTGTGCGTGCGCACAGAAGTGTGCGTATGCACACTTTATGAAAAATGCTAGGTGTGCGTGCACACAGAAGCGTGCGTATGCACAAGTTGAATTTTTCCTTTGATGGGTATGTGCGCACATACCTGTGCGTGGGCACACACCAGAAAACCTGGTTCTGCTGCAAGTTACAAAAGTTCAGTTTTTCGCACCAATTCTCCGTCGTCCATAACTTCCTCACAAAATTTGGTTTTTCGCAAACTTTATATCGATTTCAAGCCTGTTAAACCCTCGTTAATTTAAAACAAACCTCATCTTTATTCAAAATTTGTAGAGCAAGATATAGATTGCCGAAGTTCGTCAAAATTCACATTTTACCAAAAATACCCCAAACTTTATTTTTGTCAAACTCACATTTTCTACCCATAAAATCTGCATTTTATTAACATATCAGTCCCACTCATCAACAACCATTCCCAAAATTACCTTTAACTAACTCAACAAATCTTAATCACCAATGTATATATCAAAATGTAACACATATATGATCAACCCTTCATTAACATGTATCAACACTTCACATATATTATCCCTTTAACACATACACTAACTCTTCATTAACACATATCTACAACTTCATCAACCCCTCAATAATAATCTCAAGAACACACGTTCAATACTAACAACTCATGCTCATAATTTTCAACACTAGCTCAATTACAAGAAACACATATTTAATAACCTTGACAACTCCAATACAAGTTCAACCATAAATTTATCCAACAACTTCACAAGACTAATCATTTAATGCATTTAACCAATTTTAACTTAACCTATGGTTTCCTAGCCTAAGTTTTCACAACACCTTAAATGTTAAACGCGTGAAACCTAAACCATACCTTAGTCGATCACTTTATTTAATCCAAGGCAGCCTCACAAGCTATAAAATAGCCCCTCAAGCTTAGAGTAACCAACCACAAGCTTAGCCTCAATCACCACCAAGCCTCCAAATGTTCACTTTTCAATTCCAAATCATGTATATGAACTTAATTCACACCTAATACACATATATACTCCAAATTCAGATTTTACCTAATGAAATTAAAATTGAGTTAAGGTTTAGGGCATTCTTACCTCACTCATACGCGTAGCAACTCAAACCCAACAACTCCCGCAAGCTAAATCGAACCTAGAACATCAAATTGGGAAGAATCTCACCATAGGGTTTCAAATTCAAGAATAGAAAGGGAATAGAGATTCTGGAATGAAAATAGAGCTTACCGGTAAAATTGATCCGATAGGAATGTAGAGCTCGACGCGCTGGACGCGTGGCCGCAAACGGTGCGACGATCGGAGCTCGGAGCAAGAAGTTATATGAGATTGAATTAAATTCAAGGGTTTTGAAACCCTTCCTCATCTTCCCTGGCGTTCTTCATCATGGAGCAGCTGGAATGATGAAGATTGTGATTCATCTCATTTTATTTAATGAGTTAGTTGGGCCCACGGGTCCGGTTCGGGTCAAGTTCGACCGGTTCGGTCCGTTCGGTCTAATTTTAGACCAATTTTTTTGAAATTGATATCAAAATTCTCATTTCGAAGAGCTCTATCCTATTTTGATATTAGTTTTGTATTTTTAATTTTACTATTTAAAATTTGATTTATTGACTAATTATTTACCGATTTTAGCGGGGTTTATATATATAATGTCATGTATATATTAGGATGTTCTATTTTAATTATATGAGTGATTATTATTATTTTTACTTTTTTAATACATTAGTAAATAATATTTAAAACTAAAAAAAGAAAAAAAGATAATTAATTTTTTAATTTAAATTAAAAAATCTCCTGTAAATATATCCAACTTTTATATATATTAAATGTTATAATATTTAATAATGTAGTATTTATTACAACAATGTCTCAAAACATTAACCCAAGATATACTTGGGCCCAGTAAGATCCATAAGCAAGTAAGATCAACCTAAGCCCAATTTAGGGTACCAAATCCGACTTAGGTTTATTACCTTAAAGTGCAGATAAAGTTTGTAATATTCTCACTATAAGAATATCACGCATCTGGCTGCGCTACTCTGATAACAAAAATGTTATGATGACTTAACTATATATAAGTATAATAAGTATGAGTCTTTAAATAAAACCAAACTTAAAATAGAAGACATTTTTTAAAATAGAAGACATTTTTTTAAAACTTAAAATGTTATGATGACTAAACACACACACATATATATATACCTCTCTACAAAATATTATAACAATAACATAAGTGAGGGAAGATCTAAGAAAACAAATAAAGCATGCCCAATACTCCCCGTAAACTCTTTGAAGGCTTCATTATCTGTTTCCTGAAAAAATATTAGATGCAAACGATCTTCCGTAGAAGAAGAAAATGCCACAAAAATAATAGAAAAAAGTACACCTGGTCAACGCCCGTCTTCGAAAAGTTTATCCTTATAAAAGCTTGCACTCTTTATTTCTTTATTTTCAAATCATTTTTCATTTATATACAATTTCATATTTAAATATTCCTTAGTCATATGTGATTCGAAAAAAATGCAATAAGCCTTTAAATCTTTTCTTTAGGGGTTAAAGACACATCTAAGAATTTTTTACCCAATAAACTATCATTTCTCTTTCTTATACCTTCAACACATAAACTTGTCTAACGATAATCCTGAAGTCAATCCACTTCAATCTCTATGACCTCCATGCACCAGTAAACACAATAAAATCAAGCAATCAAAATACAGACACAAGCACATATAAAACACATAACACATAATCAGATAAGACACATAAGCACAACACAACAATGAAATGCACACCCAATAGTTATCTATTGGTCGTGAGCTCATGTGTTAGTTATATTACCAGACTTGACACAGTCGATAGCTAACCTGAATATAGTTTTTCTATCGTGCATCTTTAGGAGAAAACATAATCGAGGGAGAGTGCCCTTCCACATAAACGAGGGAGAGTGTCATTCCACATAACGAGGGAGAGTGCCTTTCCAGCTTCTCACTGGAGTCAGCACTATTCGGGAGAGTGTTCGGCCACCCTTACGAATTACGATAAGAAAGAATGTGGGTGGGACAAAATCACAATCCTTTCCAGGTCCAGGTATCTCATCAGTGACACAAGTGGAATAAAATCCACATCTTTTCCAATCGATAGTTATATTTCAATCATAATCGTGCAAGCAGAACAAAATCCAGCCAACATCATCATCTAACATAATCATCATTAACCAAAATCATCATCATAATCATAATCATAATCATTACCAATCGTATCATCAACAATGTAATCATCATAATAAATCATAAGCTACTTCATATATCTCAACTTAACCACAGTTCTTATCATAAGTCTCATATTGCTCTCACTTTATCGTAAGCTTCGCATCAAATCTCATTTCTCATAATAAATATAATTCTTATCATAACTATCAATACAACTCCACTTTCTACTACGCATATTTTAATATTCACCGAGTTAGGTTTAGGCCGTTACATACAGCTTGTGGGTATGAAGCATCTAATACCATACCCTAAACTCGATGTCAAGGTTACAAACTAACTCAAATATAACATAATTATTTATAACCAACCTCAAAGTAACTGAAACACGTCATATTTTCCTCATTCAATCTCATCCAATCATTGCTCAACTATTCACTTTATGGGTTAACAATCCAAACTCTCGTGATCCTCAAGTTCAATTTAGAATATAGCTAAAGGTACTTAATACTTACCTCATCATTCTTTGAAATCACAACTTTGTAATCATATTCTTTAAATAACTCTCTTTTCCTCAACCCTTATATTTAATTTCATTTAAATCTCATCTCACATTTTCTATTCCCAACCCTTGCGTTGATATTTAACTAGCTTTTAAATTTTTATTTAGTTAAACATTTTTCAAGTTAACTTTAGTTATTCATTTATTCTCATTATTGTTAACCAAATCAAATAAGTTAATTCACCAAACAACTTCACATATTCACCAAATAGTTTAATCTGTGACTAATAAACTAGAATTGGACTTAAACCTCTAATTAAAATTAAGTGACCAAAGAATTGGCGGTTAACTAGGTTAGATGAGACTATATTACTAAGGAATTAGGGTTTAGTTAATTATAGTTTGCCATAAATCGAATCTTACATGATTAAAATAGTTGGTAAGAAATAGAAATCCAGAAGATAAACAACTCTGAAACCTTAACTATTTTCTCATATATGCTTCACCCTAATATACTATTTGCTTTCTAATTCTCTGAATTTACTGTTTAATGAGATTGAAATCTCAAAACATCATTTTTTGCTTGTCTAACTAAGCTAATCACCCAATTATTGTTGCTCAATCCATCAATCCTTATAGGATCGACCCTCACTCACCTGAGGTATTACTTGGTACGACCCGGTGCACTTGCCGGTTAGTTCGTGGATATTCTAATTCCGCACCAATGAACCACCATCACCACAACATCAATCATAATCTCATTTCAACCAATTTCAGAAGATATAATTCATCATAACTGCATTCATTTATTAAAGTAATCAGCCTCCTCAATTCGTAAGCGGGACTAACCACCATCCCACAATATTTAAAACATTTTATTTAACAAGTTTTATGGGAGAGTATCCCAATTTAAAAGTCATTAATTCCATCTCCAAATTATCAAGGTCAAAGTTATGGTTTTCAGAGTTCATATAGAGGTTACAGGGGATTATGAGCTTGCTAGAAAGGCTTAACAGTTCAAAAACAGCATTTTTGGAAAATCAACTGGGTGCACATACACAGCTCTATGCGCATGCACAGGCCTGGAATTTGCCTATGTTTTGTGCGTGGGCACGACCCTGTGTTCACGTATACAGTACAAATTATGCAATTCTGCAAAAATTTTAGCAGTGGTCATTCATAACTTTTAGTACAAAAATCATTTTCTCTCCGTTCTTCAACGGTCTTAAAATCGACTTTCCCAATTTTAATTCAAATCAAAGGTCATAAATTTCCAAGTTTTGAGCGCCAAGTTATGACCCGTCGAAGTTGGTCAAAATTTTCAAATTACACATTTTCTACAACATTCAAAAATTGACAATTCTCAACAACCTTCCCTTTTGAAATCAACACCCCAAATTCTCATTCCACACTCAATCTTAAACCATGTCCATTAATTTCACTCTATGACTCGTCAAACACTAAATTTTTATGCAAATAATCATTTAACTTTTACCAATCAAACTTACACAATTTCTCCCAAAATAAACAATTAGTCATCAAAAATCCAATTTCACAAACTATCTACAAGGATTTCATCCTCAACAAATATACCACAACACATCAATACAATTTAATTTTCACTAAACTTACCAAGGGGTGTAATTCACCTAATCATGGCATGCGGCCCAAAATTCATTCTGTAACAGCCTAGACCACCCGCTAGCACGATATTGTCCGCTTTGGCACACAAGGCCTCACGGTTTTGCCTTTGACGATAGGGATGATAGCCGAAGCCCCCCACACTCACTCGTCAAAATGTGTCATGCTAGGGAGAGGTATCCACACCCTTATAAGGCATGCTTCGTTCCCCTCCCCAACCGATGTGGGACCTTACAATCCACCCCCCCTAAGGGAGTCCAGCGCCCTCGCTGGCACATCGATCCGGGTTCCGGCTCTTATACCATCTGTAACAGCCCAGACCACCCGCTAGCATGATATTGTCCGCTTTGGCACACAAGGCCTCACGGTTTTGCCTTTGACGATAGGGATGATAGCCGAAGCCCCCCACACTCACTCGTCAAAACGCGTCATGCTAGGGAGAGGTATCCACACCCTTATAAGGCATGCTTCGTTCCCCTCCCCAACCGATGTGGGACCTTACAATCATCGATCCGGGTTTTGGCTCTGATACCATCTGTAACAGCCCAGACCACCCGCTAGCACGATATTGTCCGCTTTGGCACACAAGACCTCACGGTTTTGCCTTTGACGATAGGGATGATAGCCGAAGCCCCCCACACTCACTCGTCAAAACGCGTCATGCTAGGGAGAGGTATCCACACCCTTATAAGGTATGCTTCGTTCCCCTCTCCAACCGATGTGGGCCTTACAATCCACCCCCCTAAGGGAGCCCAGCGCCCTCGCTGGCACATCGATCCGGGTTCCGGCTCTGATACCATCTGTAACAGCCCAGACCACCCGCTAGCACGATATTGTCCACTTTGGCACACAAGACCTCACGGTTTTGCCTTTGACGATAGGGATGATAGCCGAAGCCCCCCACACTCACTCGTCAAAACGCGTCATGCTAGGGAGAGGTATCCACACCCTTATAAGGCATGCTTCGTTCCCCTCTCCAACCGATGTGGGCCTTACACATTCAACAATCAATAATAAACCAAAATCAAACATTCATACTAAACCATCAACCACATCAATTCAACATTATCTTAAGGTAAACTAGCCTACAATTTCACATAGTATTACATAGTGATTACTTGAAACCGATACCCTTACCTTAATTGATAGCAGTTTCACCCCCCTTATACTTTCTTTTCCTACCAAGTCAAGTCTCAATCAACACCAACCAAGCCAAACATTCAAACAACTCTACTCAATCTAATTTACATTCAAATTTCACATTGTTCATACTAGGATTTTCACACAAATTAGGAAAAGTGAAGGGGAAGAGTTTTTTTACCTTATTCCATATGAACATGGGTCAAAACCCTCTAGAAATTGAGCTTGAATTTCTCCTAAAGCATCAAAATCACGAACTTTAACACCTACATATGCAAAACACGAAAACAAAGAAAAATAGAGAAATAAGGTATGGTTCTCATGATTACTCACCACAAAAGTGATATAAAAACATCGAGAAAGTTGAGAGCGACGCGTAGTGTAACACCTTAACTTTTAGTATGTCATGATCGTACCAAAAGTAAGGCGTTACGGACCTGATTTCCTTTATTATCTATTATCAAACAAATCTCAAATCATCAATTAAACTAAGAAATTAACATGACTAGAAATTTCAGCAACATTCACAGCCTCAATCCAAACTCAATTCATATCTCAGTTTAACAAACAACACCAATTAAACACCATTCACAACCACAATTCAACAAATTCACATCAATTAGTAATACTAGACTCTCATAAATTATTTGCAAATATTCAATAAGCTTTTTAGGCATTCTTAAATTAAAACATTTAACTTTAAAAATAAACCGCCTACCTCCGTATGAAATCAAAATCAACGAAAGCTCCAGAGAAATTTTCCAACCGAGCTGCTAAAGAGGAAAGCGTCAAAAATCGTGTGTGTCTCCTAGAACTCCACTTGGCCAAACTCAAGAGGAATGGGAGCTACTTCACCATCAGCTTCCACCGAACAAAAGTAACACTAACACGTAGAGAAGGAAGATACGAACACCTTTACCAGATAAGATTTTTTATTAGAGTTACGGATCGCAAGAAATCGAAGCCGGAAACTCATAGAAAGTCACGGTTGTCTCTTTTCTTTCACGATCTTTTTCTTTCTTTTTGTTCCTCAAATTATTTCGGTAATGAATGAAATAAATAAATGAGAATTGTATGTTAAACGGGCCTTGTGCCAAACTGCTAATGTGAAAGTGCCCGCCTAATTGATAGCCTGAGATTGCTAATGCGGGAATGTTCGCCTAACTGATTGCACTGTTTCTTACTGTGATACACATTAAATCGTTATTATGATGAGGCCTAATTGACACGGGTAACCGTGATGTCAAGGTGTCTAACTGACACAGTAAATGAACCATATTCGGGGTTCACTCCGAGTAATGTCGAGTTGCGGGTAGACAACCGACGCATGAGCTCATGGCCTGTGCTACGAACAGGCATGCATCATCTTGTTTGCGCATTTACACTTGATTGTGTTTGCTTTATTTTGTTTATTTGTGATTGTGCTGTTGTTTGGGTGATTTGTTTGTGTGCTTGATGGATATTTTACTTGTGTTGTGGTCTTAATAATGTATTTAGGAATGTTGTTTATGGATAAGGAGTTATTAATGTGACTGAGATTTTGTTTAAGTAACGTGATTTAAAGAAAGGAATTTAAAACTATTTCAAGTGAAATTGTTTTTATAATATGAATTAGCTATTTGTATTTACTCTGTTTATTGCGGCGTTCACGTTCCCTACTGAGAACGTGTGCCTTTGTTTTCACCCCAAAGTTTTTAAAAAACCTTTTTCAGAGGTACAGACATGATGGCTAATTGAAAAGCTACGGACGAATAGAAGGCTTGTTTGGCTAGTTGCTTCTGGGTTTATTTCCCCTCGCCCTTGATGTCGTAAAGTGTTGTATTTTTACAGAGGGGGTGGGTTTGTATTTAAGTCTTGTATGAATAATTATTATGTATTAATATTAATTATGTGAGTATATATTTATCTGACATAGTTGAGTTTGAAGTATATACCAAACTAAAAGGAATTTCGTTTTTCTTAAAAACTATCGACTAGTTAACATGTAGAGGCTCAATATTAAATAGCTAATAAAAGGAAAATAGAGTCGTAATGCTTTATTCTTAGTACGATCATAACGTGCTAAAAGTTAAGGTGTTACACATAGTCGCAAACGGGTCGTCAATCAAAGCTCCAATTTGTGAGAAAAATAGATTTGAAGGTGGAAGTAAATAGTGTTTATTCGGGGTTAGGGCTCTTCCTCTCTTCTCTCGCGCTCTCTATCTCTCTTTTACCAAATGTGTCTGAAGTTAGAGATGGAGTCACTTTTAGGGCTAGTTAAGTGAGAGACATTTTTATCTTTTCGCCCATTAACTCTACTTAGGACCAAATTTTTAAAGATAAGTGTTTCAGTTCATATTTTTAATTGATAAATTTTTAAATTAAAAATTTTAATTTTAAATCCAGTCCGGACGGTTTAAATCCTTTTTAACTAAACTTTAATTACATAACTAATTAGTTAATATTTTACCGGGTCTTATAAAAAACTTGCGAGAATAAAGAGAGCGCTAGATGTTTCTAGAATTAGAGTGATTGTGATTTTGTTACACTTCCCTTCAGCTTACAATATACATTAGTGTGATTGGTTACTTGCTATCTAAATCATCCTTTCATAACAACTCTAGCTATCTTTTTAACTGACTTTAACTAACTTACTGCCTTGAGACTCTATATCCTTTCGAGAATATTAGCTATTCAACATTCCAATTTTTTCTTGTTTGGTACCAACTTTTTTTTTTCTTTCGGTGTTTGACTAACCATGTTTGTTGTTCATGTTAACCAAGGCAAAAGGGCAAGCCACCGTCCAACACTAATATTTTATTTTCGTCACAATTTGGAGGGAATTCGTGTCATGCTTTCAACCATCCTAAATATCAAACTTGTATCACTAAACCTTAGAATCCACAATCACTAAACCTTAAAATCCACATTCTATTTGGATCAAGTTTGATGATTTATCAGCCAATGATATGTATGACTTTTGGATGATTATCTTAGAATTAAACTCTTCTAATACAAATGACTTAAGTATATATATAATATATCTAATAAAGATAAGGCAATTGCAAAAGTTACTTGAGGTGCAAGATAAGCAAGAATCAAGATTACGAAGATAGACATACATTAACTAAATCGGTTGGATTAATTAATAGGTTTAATTACTCTGTTGGTCCTTATAGTTTTGCGAAATTTTCAATTAGATTTCTATACTTTTTTTCTTTTAATTGGGTCCCTGCACAAATTTTTTTTTTCAATTAGATTCCTACTGTAACAAAACCGTTTGATTTAACGGAATATTTCATTCCTAAATTGAATATTTTCTCAATTTTTTAAATTCATAAATTATGTCTCCCTTTTTATTTTGAGAAAGACAAAATTAACCCTTTACTCTTTGTCCACCTTTCCGTCTCCCTCCTCTACTCCAGCCTCTCTCTCTCACCTTCATTCTCACCATTTTCGTTCTATCAGAAAAGAAACCAGAACAACTAGCTCCTTCTCTACCATTCCCTCTTCTTCTTCTTTGTCTTCTGTGTCTTTCTCATTATAGGGACGATCGTGGCCGACTGGATTTTACAGCCATAGTCGGAGACATAGTCGGAGACAGAAGCTCTGAAATGTCGCCATTATTTGGATTTTAGACATAGATTCACATTTCTGCAGAGCCTAGGAACTGAAATCGGGAAGCTTTCTCCATCTCATGCGACAGGGGAACTAGATTTAGGTGAGAAACTAAACAAAGTTAATCAGAGCTGGAACTGGGTGCGTTTGATTCTCCTCATTGCAACCTTGCAGCGGTGAATCCAATTTTGATGTTCGTTTCTATCTGCTGGCTATAGCTTCTCTGATTCATCTCTTTTTCTCTCCTTCCTTACGTTTTCTTCTTCTGCAAGAAATCAAAAACTCGCTTGTTTATTTTCTTCGGTTGCGGTAGTTCCAGAAGGAATTGATTGTTTCTCAAGTGTAAGTTTACGGTGAGAGATATTGATTTTCATTCCCCTTTTCTGTATTTACAACTTCTTCTTCCACCTCCTTGTTCAATTTTTTCACATTGTCTTGGTTTCAGAATTGGGGGAAAACAATTCGAACTTGGAGGCTCCGATTTTCAATGTAAAATTGGATTACCAAAAATATTTCAATAATATCTGCACCTCCCTCATTTTTTTGCCATAGTCCATCTTTCGATGCTGACTCAGTGAAGGACTAATATCAAGTATTTAAGAATTAGCTGTGATTGCTCTTTAGTTGTGGTGTTTGTTATATTTTCTTATCTTTTGTGTAGCCAGTTAATTGATCAACATAGTTAATGATGTTCTAGATATGATGATATTTCAACCTTTCTTCTTTATCTTGGTGTCCCATTTTAATCTCTTTGTTTTTTAGGAAGAATTGATTGACTAAAATTGGGAATAAGGAGAAGCTGAATGTTTTAGGAGTGTTCTATTCGTATTGTGTTACTTTTTTTTTCAATTTTTTTAGTTTTTTTCAGTTCCTGTCTCTCAAGCTGTGAATTCTTAAGTTGTGTGAATTTGTAGTTTAGTTTCAGTTTTGCTTAATTGTTTGCAACTTCTGTTTATTTCTCAAATTATATTCTAAATTTATATTCTAAATTTTGTTGATGGCTATGATCCATGGATTCTTCAAAATTAAGGATGTATTGTATTGCACTCATATCTTTCAAAGAGTATTTGAGCCACGAAAATTGGAGTTCTTGGGTTTGACTGATAGTGAGCAGAATGTCATGAATGGGGTAAGTTTTCTTCTCTCTTTTCCTAATTATGAATCAAAGCTTTGTAACTCTAATTGCATATAACATAGCTGCTTAGAAGGGCTAATAGTTGGATTAATTTCTGCTTTATAAATTTAATTTCTTGACGTTTTTGGTGCTTTGAAGAATGTGTTTATACACGAGAAGTGGCAACTGAAGCCTAAGAATTTTGCATTCTTAGGTGGTAAGGTCCTAAACCTTTAGATAACCATTGAACAAAATTGTGGCTAGCCATTGATTTAAAGTCCTATCTCTAGTCTTATGCTTCTGTTTGGGAGATTGATAAACTTAGAAAGGTATTGATTTCAAGCTATGCTCTGCCTCTGACATAATCTGTAGTTGTGAACGTGTAAATTACTTTAAAAATTTAATACTAGAGTATGTTTGGTTGGAGGATAAAAATGGGTTAAAAATTTCCAGGATGATCTAAAGAACTATAATTACTCTGATCCTAAATGTGGCATGAATACACTATTTTCAATTAAGATTTAAATGTTTCTTGTTTAGTTCAAAAATTTGTTCTCTGCCTTTGTTTCAGAATGCTTTGGTGTTGGTTTGTGATTGTAGGTGGTCCAAAAGTAGCATGTGCTGGTTGTGCTGGCTTTGCGGCATTCTCAGTCGTTATAGAGAAGTTCTTAGACAGGCATGAGTAGCTACCTATTGAATTGAAGTCACCCAATTTTACATTCATTAGGCATAGCATGGATTTTCATAATGATAATCTTTTGTCCATTTGCTAAAGGGCGCACACAAAATTGTAGTATTTTATTTTACATTGATTATTGCTTATTTGTATACAATATCAATTGGTGGATGCATTCCTCCAATTTCAAACTAGATGTAAGTATGCTCTTAAGTATTAATGTAAAGTTTATTATGCTGTCGTTACTTTTGTGTGCATTCTTTTTTTGGTAGCTCTAATTCCAATTCCATTTTTTTTTAGGTTCTTAAGATAAGGTATTTTGAAAGTAAAAAAAAAAAAAAAGTACTTTTGGTACAATTTGTATATAAATAAGTAAAAGAATGATAGTGACAAAATAAAAGGGATTATAGAAATATTTTTCATGTCTTAAAATCATTGAATAGGGATTATAAGAATATCTTTTATTGAATATTTATAGTTTTATCGAATTTTCAATTAAGTCCTTATATTTTTTTCTTTTCAATTAGGTCCCTAAGGGTATAAAAGTAATTTCACAATTCACTAACATTTTTTGACGTTTAACGTTAATAGGGACTAAATTGAAAAAAAATTAACGTATAGGGACCCAACTAAAAGAAAAAAAAGTATAAGAACCTAATTAAAAATTTTGCAAAACTATAGAGACCAACAGAGTAATTAAACCTAATTAATATTGTTAGTGCTAGCTATAGTATGCATGAGTGCTTGTATTGTTGTATGCGTATATAAATGAGCATAGGCAATGTACATGCAACAATCAAATCATAATTCAATACATTTTCCTTTTCTCTTGTTATTGCTTTCTGTTTCTCTTCTGCATAATCTGCCACACACTAATGCACTAGCAATTCTATTAATATCAAAATCTTAAAATTGTTTTTTTAGCTTTAAACTTCTAGTATTTAATACTTTAAATATGTAATTATATAGATATAATCTTTAATTCTAAATTCTAAGTTATAAAATTTAAATTCTAAATACTCAAAAAAAATAAGAATGTTAGAATTAAAAAAGAAAAAGTTAGTAATTAGTATTGACTATTCAAAAAATGATTTCGTATACTTTCTCTATGAATATTTTTGTCTAGATTTTTAAACAATGTTTAAAAAAATCAAAAATGCTATTTGTTTACTAAAATCAGTCACTAAAATTAGTTGTCAATATATTTGTGTATAAATACATTTGTAATTTAATTTATTTTCAATATATATTTATATTCCAGCATGTATTTTATACTGGTGGCTGATTTTAATGAATAATTTTGATGTACACGTCCTTAGCATAACTCTAAAAAAATATATTTAATTTTCGATTGTGTCTTTGTCCGTGTCTTTACAACTAAACACATTTTTATCTAATATCTTTGTGTTTATGTTTCAAAAGTATTATATAAATATAGTGATCGAAGAAATATTAAAAAAAACAGGTAGTTGCATGCAGTGAACAAGAAAGTTAGGAGAATATTAATATTATTGTAAAATTAAGATGAATTAATAGAAATAGAACAAAAAAATTCTAGGAGAAAATAAGAAAATTTTATTATTAATTTTTAATATGTTACTTAATTTAACATAATATATTTACACTAATATTACATACACAATATTCTTTTGAAAAGAGTTAAAAGACTAGCTATTTGAGATAGATAGCTTAATGTGTTTTATTCTCTTGTGTTATTCTTGATGTGTCATGAGATCTTTTCTGTAAAATTTATTTAAAGATAAAGATTTTAAAGTAAATAATAGTAGAATATTATTTACTTAACCTACTTACTAATTAGTGAAAATGCATTATGAAAACCATATCTTATTAATTGATAATATTTCATATTTTATTCTGATAGGACACTCATATTCTATACTTTATTTTGTATAATAATATTCCATAATATGATATCTAAAATAATAATCATTTTATAATAAATATTACTTGCTGCATCATATTTTATATATTGGAAAAAGATGAGATAAAGCTGCCGAAGAATCCTGGCCACACAAAGTTGAAGTACAATAAAAATTGAGTATATATTCATTTTGGTCCTCAAAGAATTTTAAACTGGACATTTTAGTCCCCAACTAAAATTAATTATTCAATTGGTCCCTAACAATTAACTCCGTCAGTCACTTAGGTCCTTTACTCCGTTAATTTTAACGGAGGACAAAATAGTCCCTGACAACTCTAACAGGAGACAAAGTGGTCCCTGATCTCCTCTGTTCGGAAACGACAGTATTCTCTCCCAATTTTCATCATATCTCGCATAACACTAACAGTCTAACACTGTAACTTCAAACTACACAATGCACACTCTATAAATTTAATGTTCACAAGAAAAAAAATCCTCCACGGGTTGAGTTGCTGATGTTGTTTGTAATTTTAGAAAGATTGAATACTAGAAATAGATTATGTAAGTTTAAGATTGTACCAGAAGCGGAATCCTTTTGTGTCTTATGTAAGGATAGATTGGAGACGGTACATCACTTATTTTTTTCATGTGATCGTATATGGAAGTTGTGGGGATCAATCTTGGTGGATTGGAGTGTGATTTGGGTTTGGCCAGGAACCACCAAAGAATGCTTTGAGGTGTGGATGGATAGAAAGATAAGGAAAGATATGAAGAAAGTGTGGATGGTGTTATTTTTTTCGAATAAATAACAATTTGTACCCATGAAAGATGAAAACGCTGACATATGTATCCACACTAGATTGAAACTAAACTTGTACCCATACAAGATGCCCTCCGTGTGACAAAAGTACCCTGTCTTTGGAGGGTTGGAGTGCCACGTAGGGTACTTTTGTCACACGAAAGACATCTTGTATGGGTACAAGTTTAGTTTCGATCTAGTGTGAGTACATATGTCAGTGTTTTCATCTTTTATGGATACAAATAGTCATTTATTCTATTTTTTTTGTAATATGGTGCACATGGAGATGTAGAAATAACATTGTCTTTAATAATGGAGTGTTGGTATTAGAGAAGTTAAAGGAGGAAGTTGTATAATGCACAAATTGATGGTGTCAAGATCGACAATATAGGAGTAATTGATGTACTTATGAGTGCAAATATCAACTCTAAGGTGAATAAGAAGACATATGAAGTTGATCTTTGATGCATGATTTACTGATCTATGAAAAAGGCCAATAATTCTGCAGAGTAAAAGTTGGAAGGAGAATGATCATGATTTGATATTGTATAACTGATCGGGTTCATCTTGAAGTGTCTTTGGAGGAGCTAAAATCATTATATTCTTTTGCTCCCTATTTGCTGTTTTATGCTAGTTTTTATGTTTTCTTTATAGTTATTGCTCTGTTTTTGTTACTATTTTTTGGAACTACACCCATTTTGTTTGGAATTGGGTGGAGATGTAATTATCTAAAAAAAAAAGAAAAAAAAATCCTCAACTTGTTCTCAACCAATTCATACTCAGGAAACTAATGCCTATGTCTCTCAACTAGTTGTCGTTTTCGACGGATCCTATGAATCCAGACAGTAAGTCATTTGTTAAGACTCTGAAAAAGAAGGAATGAAGCACTCGGTGTCTATTTCAAATGAGAATTTGCATATGATGTCGAAGAAGAATCTTCTCATGATGTCCTAATGTCCAACAATCTATATTGCTTATTGGAGAGTGGAGAAAGGCGTGCCCTTAGAGTAGTTGTGGAACTTGGTCTTGAGGATGTCGTAGACGTTGTCGGATTTGGAGGTGATGTTATCAAAGACGTGGAAGTGGATGCTTTTGGTGGATGAAGTGCAGAGGAGCTGGATGTACCAGTCACAAAGATTTAGGAAGTGTGTGGTCCATGACATGTTGAGGTAGGTGTGACACATGTGACAATTACACAATGGATTAATCTTGGAGCTAAAGAGGAGGAAGAAAAAGATGGAAAAGAAGAGTATGAAAGTGAAGAAGGAGAGTATGAATGTTAGGGTTATGCAAGATATGATAAAAATTGGGGAAGAACAATGTCGTTTTCGAATAAAGGGGTCAGGGATCCTTTTGTCCCTTGTTAGAGTTGTCAGGGATCATTTTGTCCCATATTAGAGTTTTCAGGGACCATTTTGTCTTCCGTTAGAGTTGACGGAGCCAAGGACCTAAGTAACTGACAGAATTAATTGTTAGGGACCAATCGAATAATTAATTTTAGTTGGAGACTAAAATGTCTGGTTTGAAATTCTTTGAGGACCAAAATGGGTATATACTCATAAAAATTAGGGTTAAATTCGATTTTGGTCCCTAACATAGGGGTTGAAAATTTGTTTCGTCCCCAACTTTTTTTTTGCTACAAAATGGTCCCCAAAATTTCAGTTTGTTTTAAAATCGTCCGACGGACGAAAATACCCCTCCCTCCCATCTTCTTCCTCAACACCCATCTTCTTCCTCAACATTAACCAGAAACCAGAAGCAGATGCACAAACCCAAAAAAACAACAATGGATCTAAGCAGCATCAAAATTCCAAATTCAAGCCAAATCAGAACTCAGAACTCAGAAAAATCATCATCATCAAAACTCAAAACTCAAAAAAAATCATCATCTGAACTCAAACAAACAACAATAAAAATAACAAGAAATAGAAGAACAACAATAATAGAAGAACAACAACCCAGAACTCAAAATCATCATCATCTTCAAAACTCAGAACCCAAAATCAGAAAAACGAAAACCCATAACTTAGAACTCAATGGATAATGGAATCAAAAGAACAACAACAACACAGAAACCAGATTGATAATCATAAGCATGCAGAAGCAGCAGAACCAGAAGAAACCAGAAACCAGAAACCGGCGAGGAGCAGTGACCCCGGCAGCCGAGCGAAGAGCGGCGGCGTCCGTGAAGACCGGTGGCGGTTTATAATTTTTTTAATGAAGGGTAATTTGGTAATAAAAAAATAAAATTGGTAAAAATGACGATTTTAAAACAAACTGAAACTTGGGGGATCATTTTATAGCAAAAAAAAAAGTTATGGACGATTCCGATTTTCGACCCTACGTTAAGGACCAAAATTGAACTTTAATCCTAAAAATTATTACCAGGTTCACAATCACGTAGAAGGATTTTTGTGAAGCATTTTTGAGGGGAAAAAAAAAGAAGTGAAGAATATCATGAATCAATAAAATTGAACTCTTCCTTGTATCACAATTGAAACCCAGCTCCTTTTAGTATTTTATTTTTTATTTTTATGTATACTAAGAACAAAAATAAGAGAACAATTACTGAAGAATGAAAAATCACAACTAGAAGATATATGTTAGTGTGCATTTTACTGTCAAAATTAAAAGCTATCAAGTTTGGGCATTGAAATTTTAACTTCTCACATGGTAATCACAAAATATGTGAAACATTTGTTAAATATTTCACGCAACACTGTCCAAAAAAAGAAAAAAAAATTTCACGCAAGAAATCCAAGCCATTCTCCATTTTTCTTGGCCAACCTTATCAATCCTTGCCCTGTTTTGCATCAGCTCCTATTGATTTGCAGAATTCAGTAATTACCTAATATTTCAGAAACAATGATACTCAATTATGTCATGTATATTCACATTAATTTTATTTCAAATAAATGGCTTAAGAGTACCAAATTTTAAGAACAGTTTCCTGAACAACATTTTTTATACTTCTAAAATTAAAGAATCTTGAAGCCTATTTTAAAGATTTTCCGCACAAATATCAACTAGAGTTAAGGGTAAGAAAACAGCTTTAGATTCAATTATTTTAAATTCAACTTGATCTGTTAACTTTAAACTACTTAAAGTTACTTCAAATGTTTCTCAAAGTTACTTCAAACCCATTGATTTTTAAGCAATATCATATAATCATATTAGTTGAACAACATCAAATAAAGTTTAATTCATATTTAATAAATTCATCAAATAGGCAGTATATTGCATAATACCGATTCATTTATGTACCAAAATATATATTTCACATAAAATATTTTACATATTGGTGTATTACCTACTCGTTTTCATATCAAAACATATTTTCTTTCATGTAACTATGGTTTAGTTACGAGTGTAAACTAAAATTTAGGAAAAACTTTTTCCAAATTCGTTTTTTGTCCCATACTTTAGTTATCTTAATATTCTCAAACACTTGGGCTATTTTTTAAACTCATTTACCATTCAAAGATTCTTATTCTAACCTCTCTTCTAAACATAAACCTTTATGGTTGTATACTTGTATTTGCATCTAAGAGTTAGTCTCCTTTCATGTTTTTTTTTGAGTTTATATTTCGTTCGACTCTTATCCCATATCCAAAGAAGTCAAAGTTGATGACGAGATAAGAATAAGCTGTTGTTGATGGATGTCATGAGTTTGGGAGTATTTATGTTCGAGGTTCGAAGGATTGAGAAATCTGAAGTTGAAATTACAAAGAAAGGAAGAGATTAGTACGTGTTGGAATTTTTTGAATAAAATAATTGAATTATTATCTCTCTAGCATTACTCTTTATTTATTAAGATCTCCCTTGGTTATAGTATGTCAAGAGTATTTAGGCTTAGTTTGAGTAAACAACTTAATTAAACTTCTTTTAAAAAAATAGCTTAAACAATAAATATTTATATTAAAAGTGACTTATAAATAAGTTATTTTGTATTTGGTTTTGTAGTTTTAAAAGTACTTATTTTAAAAGAAATGTAATAAAAAAAATTATTATGAGAGAATTCATTTTTTTAAATTTCTCCATAAACACTTAAATAGTTTCTTAGAAAGCTACAATTTAGTTTTGAAAATTGCAACAGATATTAATACTACTACTTTTCATAAGTCAAAAGTTCAAAAAAATAACTTTTGAAACTTTTCAAATGGGCCCTTAGTGTTGTAATAGTCGGCTTTGTTCTTTGAATTTTGATCTTTTTAAATTATACTTTTGTTATAGGAATTAGATCAAGAGAGTGAGATTCCATCACCAAAAAATTTAAAAAGTAAATCTTCTGGAGCAAGTAACAAAGCAGTGTGATTTTTTTTATGATGGAAATTTGATGTATTAAGAGAGCTACATGTTAAGATATTTAAAATTGAAAAATCATGTTATGTTTGATATTTTATATATATAGGAGTTATTACTTTTGATTTCCAATACTAAAAAACTATATATTATGTCTAATACTTTATTTATGAGTTATATAATATTTTGTTCATAGATTATGATTTCTTGTTATTGTGAAATTTAAAAAAAAAATATTTACTTAATGCGGTAAAAAAGATGGTTAAATTGTCTTTTTAAACGATAAAAAATGTCATTTTTATCTGGTAAAAAAGCGACTTGTAATTGCCATTTTAAACAATTAAAATGCCATTTTAACTCATAAAAATGACCGTTTCAAACAACCATTTTAAATAATAAATATTCCACTTTATCATGGTAAAAATGACGGTTCATAAACGCCATTTTAGATAATATGAAATACCATTTTAACCCAGTAAAAATAGTAGTTTGAACCGCTGTTTTAACCAACCAAAAAATGTCATTTTATTTGAAAATAATGATGATTTGACCGTTGTTTTAACCAACAAAAAATGGCATTTTATCTGAAAATAACGTCGATTTAAACCGCCGTTTTAACATGTTAAAAAACCATCATTTTAACCATAAAAATTGTGGCAGTTTTTCAAAAATTGCTGTAATAACCAAATAGCGCTTAGAATTACGGCGGTTTTTCTTAATTGCCATTCAAAATAATAATGACAGTTCAAATCGCCATAATAACCCTAAAAAATCGTCGTAATTATCAAATTTTTTTGTAGTGAAAGGCTATTTTAGTAATATAATGTTCAACTAATTTATTCTAAATCTAAATTTTATAAAATAGACGGTACAATAAGACACAATATATAACAATTCCATAATATTATGACTCTTTATTAATCAATTGTTATTTTTTGTTTAACACAAAAGTTGAATCCACAACAAAAGGATTCCATTAACAAAAAAGTCACAACAATTTCTCTTATATAACAAAATTAATCTGAATTCATATTCATGCTATTGTGTTCATAGGCAAATTTATAAAATTTGATTTGAGTCTAATTTCATAAACTCAAATCAAGATCTGATCATAATAAATAAATAAGATAAATTTATAATTTCTCAATGACAATTATAGATGGCTCTGATATCACTTGTTGAAAATTCTTAGAATTTCTTAATCCCAAAATTATACATATTAAATCATTAAAAAAGAAATACTTGAATGCAAAAGCGTACCTGAATTCATAAGCATGATTAAGAGAGTTTGGTTGTTTTGATTCTATGATTTTTCTCAACTAAAGCCTTATTCCTAATAGGATTGAATAACAACTCTTTTGATGGAAAAAATGGTTGCAGATGTGCCTTTGATGTTTTATGGACCAAAACTTTGAAATTACCATTTATATTTGAGTGTGACGTTCATTAAACTCTAAAAATCAAATAAAATAATCTAGTTTTATTCTCATTTAATTCTAAATCAAAGGTAATAATAACTTATTTAATTAGCATTTAAAACCATTGTTATATAAATTATTTAATATGAAATAACTTAATTTGTCACCATAAGTAATATGTGTATAGTCATAAATAGATTAGGAAATTATCCTAACAAAACATGATCATATAATGGCTCAATTTTATCGTTATGGAAGCCTTGTATGTGATGTGCCCGGATATGGATTCATAGGGTACAAGACAAATTTGTGGGACAGTTTTTTGTGAGTGTCAGGATGTAGAACTTGGACCGTGGGAGTTGTTTGATTTAAAATTTTTGCTGAACAAATCGGATGGTCCAATTTGGAAGAGGGGGAAATTTGAATTTCGGAAGAAGGAAATCGGATTGTCCGTGTTCTATGTATATCAGAATTTTTATATGATTGAGAAAATCAAATCGCACGGTACAATTTGTGATGAGAGAACTTTTGCGTGGTCTACAAATTTACGGATAAATCCTCATTGCAAGTATAGTTTCTAAACCTTCAAAAGTCCTTTCATACAAACGTTTTGGTTGTCACAAGTAACAAACCCCTAAATAAATTGATAACCAAAGTATTCAAATCTCGGGTCGTCTTCTCAAAGAACTGCAGGGAAGTATGTTCTTATTATTAGTTATGGAGATTGTAAATTGGGGTTTGGAGAATGAGGAGTGGATAATTTAATTAGCAATTAAAGTAAATGAAGAACAAGTAATTTAAATGGCAAGTAAAATAAATAAATGACTGTAAATAAACTTTTTGGCAAGGTATGAGAAATTAGAGATCCTATCCTAGTTATCCTTATCAATGATGATGAGAATTGAATCTTAATTCCACTTTGTTAACCTTTACTAAGATAAAGGAAGGTCAAGGGATTAATTGGTTTGATCTTCGAATCCTATTTATTTCCTAAGAAAATATTGGGATTATTGAAGTTCAATTTAATTAACAAGATAACAATTATCAATCATGTTTGAGTTTGATAACTCCTGAGTTACTAATTTCTTAACCAAGACCAAAAAGAGAAAAGTAAATCTACTGGAATAAAAATGTCTTCAGATGGGAATAACAATAATGTAAATAAAAGAAAGCAATATTAAACTGAAATACCTCAAATAACATTAATTCAAAAGAGTAATCTATAATATGGAAGAATTCATAAATTAAATTGCAACATCAAATAACCAACTAAAGTAATGGAATGAATAAAAAGTGAAAGGGAAGCTTAAAGTAAAGGAACATTGAACCTGGGATCGAGAGTCACTCCTAAAACTAAGAGAAATCCTAAATCCTAATCCTAAGAGAGAAGAGAGAGGAGAGAACCTCCATCAAAACTAAATCTAAATCATGGAAAGTGACTAAAAGTGGTGTCTCTCTGAATGGATGTATTCTCCCACTTCATAACTAAATCTAAATCATGGAAAGTGACTAAAAGTGGTGTCTCTCTGAATGGATGTATTCTCCCACTTCATAACCTCTGGTCTATGCCTTCTGGACTTGGATTTGGGCCAAAAAGAGCTTCAGAATTCGCTGGGAGCATTTTCTACAATTTCTGGTGCGTGACCTCTGTCACGCGTCCGCGTGGGTCACGCGGTCGCATCATTGGGAGTTTTTCTTGTCACGCGGTCGCGTCAGTCATGCGACCGCGTCATATGTATTTCGCTCGAGGCGCGCGGTCGCGTCAGTCATGCGGCCGC
>NC_029786.2:49719045-49720955 GCF_000816755.2 Arachis ipaensis | reverse complement strand
ATGGAATTAAAGGTAATTAAAATAATTAATTTTAAAGCATAGGAAACATGTTTTTCACATACATCACATAATAAGGAAGGAAAAGTAAAACCATGAAATTAATATGAATAAGTGGGTAAAGGATTGAATAAATCACTTAGATTAAGTACAAAATATATCATAAAATATGGGTTTATCAACCTCCCCACATTTAAACAATAGCATGTCCTCATGCTAAGTCCAAGATAAAGAGTAAGGTAAGGTTAAAGTGGTGGAATGTCATGCAATGCAATCTAATCTAAATGCAACTACCTAGATGCATCATGCAATTCTAATTTTTATTCACTTGTATATAAAGCTTGCATGTGGTTGAATTAATTCACATTCTCAATGAGTCATATATATATATAGCCAAACCTTAGGTAATGATAAAGCACTTTTACAGTTGAGATGGGAGAGAAAAATATTTTATAAACTTGCAAGACAATTAATAATTCAAGCAGAGATATATGTTAATGAGCTATTGAACCCTCACTGGATTTTGTGTTTACTCTCTAACCACTCAGTATTTATTGGATTAATCACTCTATTCTTCTTTTTATTCTTACTTTCTATAACTTTGTTTTTCATCTAACCAATCAACAATTATAGAATATAGACATACCAAAAATCATGAGGTCTTTAATTAAGGTTGTAATGGGGCCAAGGTAAAGATAAGGGTATATGTATAGGGCTAAGTGAGCTAATAAGTGAATCCTTAATTAGTCTAAGATCTCACCTAACATACATACTTTGTAAAGCAAAGCTTCTTTACCTATTTCCCATATTTTCCCACTTTTGATGTTGCATGCTCATGTTTCAATGTTTATTTTTATCCCATGTGCATTGCTTTATTTCACATTTGGGGAATTCTTTTATGTCCCCTTTATTTAAATACTGAAAATAAATTTTTTTTAATGCACATGGTAATTCAATTATTTTGATTTTACATGAGCATGCTTCCCAAAACTTTTATTTTGAATTATTTTATTCTTTTCAACTTTTCTACCCTTTTGTTTTTATCATCCATGTTCCCAATAGGTTTTTCCACATTTAAACCATACACAATTTCTATCTTAAGCTAACTAAGGATTCAACTTGAGATTTTTATTTTGTTTTTCTGCTTAAGGCTAGTAATATGGTTTATAGAATAAAAGGGGATTTAAAGGCTCAAGGGGGTGATGAGCGGATAATTTATACGCTTTTTGGCATTATTTTTAGTATGTTTTTAGTAGAATCTAGTTACTTTTAGGGATGTTTTCATTAGTTTTTATATTAAATTCACATTTCTGGACTTTACTAAGAGTTTGTGTGTTTTTCTGTGATTTCAGATATTTTCTGGCTGAAATTGAGGGACTTGAGCAAAAATCAGATTCAGAGGTTGAAGAAGGACTGCTGATGCTGTTGGATTTTGACCTCCCTGCACTCAAAATGAATTTTCTGGAGTTACAGAACTCAAAATTGCGCGCTTCCAATTGCATTGGAAAGTAGACATCCAGGGCTTTTCAGCAATATATAATAGTCCATACTTTGTCCAAGTTTAGACGATGCAAACTGGCGTTCAACGCCAGCTCTCTGCCCAATTCTGGCGTCCAGCACCAGAAACAAGTTGCAAAGTGGAGTTCAACGCCCAAACTGGCACAAAAGCTGGCGTTCAACTCCAAGAATGATATCTCCACGTGTAGACTTCAAGCTCAGCCCAAGCACACACCAAGTGGGCCCTAGAAGTGGATTTATGCATCAATTACTTACTTCTGTAAACCCTAGTGACTAGTTTATTATAAATAGAACTTTTTATCATTGTATTCGTAGTCTTGGTTACTCCGGTTCCCCTCTGGGGCCGAGACCAATGAACTCCATTATCACTTATGTATTTTCAATGGTAGAATTTA
>NC_029786.2:49714468-49719000 GCF_000816755.2 Arachis ipaensis | reverse complement strand
TAGATCTCTTAATCAGAATCTTCGTGGTATAAGCTAGATTGATGGCGGCATTCATGAGAGTCCGGAAAGTCTAAAACTTGTCCGTGGTATTCCGAGTAGGACTCTGGGATTGAATGACTGTGACGAACTCCAAACTCACGAGTGCTGGGCGTAGTGACAGACGCAAAAGGATAGTAAATTCTATTACAGTATGATCGAGAACCTCCAAGATGATTAGCCATGCAGTGACAGCGCATCGGACCATTTTCACAGAGATGAATAGGATGCAACCAACGACAAGGGTGATGCCTCCAGACGATTAGCCGTGCTGTGACAGAGCATTTGGACTATTTTCCCGAGAGGATTGAAAGTAACCATTGGCACCGGTGACATCCTTACACAAAGCCAGCCATAGAAAGGAGTAAGACGGATTGGATGAAGACAACAGGAAAGCGGAAGTTCAGAGGAACGAATGCATCTCCATACGCTTATCTGAAATTCTCACCAATGATCTACATAAGTATTTCTATCCTTCTTTTATTACTAAATTTCAAAAACTACATAAGTATTTTATATCCGCATGACTGAGATTTACAAGGTGACCATAGCTTGCTTCATACCAACAATCTCCGTGGGATTCGACCCTTACTCACGTAAGGTATTACTTGGACGACCCAGTGCACTTGCTGGTCAGTTATGCGAAGTTGTGAAGATATGTTTAGACCATGGTTCTGTGCATCCGTTTTTGGTGTCATCGCCAGGGAATCAATTTCGAACAATAATTCACAACCTGAGTAACAATTTCGCATACCAAGTTTTTGGCGCCGTTGCCGGGGATTGTTCGAGTTTGGACAACTGACGGTTCATCTTGTTGCTCAGATTAGGTAATTTTCTTTTTGTTTTATTTTCAAAAAAATTTTTCAAAAATCTTTCAAAAATGTCTCCTTTGTTTTCGAAAAAACAAATTTTAAAAAAAAATATTTTCAAAAATATATTTTTCTTCAGAATTTTTAAGAATGAATTCTAGTGTTTCATGAAACATGTTGAATCCTATCTGGCTGTAAAGCCATACCCAAACTGCTTTGGAATTGGTCTTCAACTAATCACCTCAATGGATGTAATTTACATACTAAAGCTTGGCTGGCTATTAAGCCATGCCTGACCCTTTGATTGGAGCTTTAGACTAAAAGATTCCTGGAATTCATATTAAAAATTTTGGAATCCTTATTTTTCTTTTCCTAAATGATTTTCGAAAAAATTAAAAGAAAATACAAAAAAAAATGATAAAATCATAAAAATAAAAAATATTTCATGTTTCTTGTTTGAGTCTTGAGTCATGTTATAAGTTTGGTGTCAATTGCATATTCATCTTGCATTTTTCGAAAAAATTCATGCATTCATAGTGTTCTTCATGATCTTCAAGTTGTTCTTGGTAAGTCTTCTTGTTTGATCTTTGCATTTGCATATTTTGTGTCTTTTCTTGTTTTTCATATGCATTCCTGAATTCTTTATGTCTAAGCATTAAAGAATTCTAAGTTTGGTGTCTTGCATATTTTCTTTGCATTAAAAATTTTTCAAAAATTTGTTCTTGATGTTCATCATGATCTTCATAGTGTTCTTGGTGTTCATCTTGACATTCAGAGTGTTCTTGCATGCATTCATTGTTTTGATCTAAAAATTTTCATGCATTGCATCATTTTCATGTTTCTCTCTCTCATCATTAAAAATTCAAAAAATCAAAAAAAAAATCTTTCCCTTTTTCTCTCTTAAAATTTTGAAAATTAGATTTGACTTTTTCAAAAAATTTTAAAATCTAGTTGTTTTTATGAGTCAAATCAAATTTTCAAATTAAAAAAAAAATCTTATCTCTTTCAAAATCTTTTTCAAAAATCAAATCTTTTTTTCAATTTTTTTTAGTTATTTTCGAAAATTTCAAAAATATTTTTCTTAATTTTACATCATATTTTCGAAAATAACATCATCAATTAATGTTTTGATTCAAAAATTTCAAGTTTGTTACTTACTTGTTAAGAAAGATTCAAACTTTAAGTTCTAGAATCATATCTTGTGATTTCTTGTGTATCAAGTCATTAATTGAGATTTTAAAAATCAAACCTTTTTCAAAAACTAATTTCTATCATATCTTTTCAAAAATATTTTCTTATCTTACCTTTTTCAAAAAAGTGATTGCAAAATATCTTTTCTAACTTTCTAACTTCTTATCTTTTCAAAATTTGTTTTAACTAACTAACTAACTTTTTGTTTGTTTCTTACCTTTTTCAAAACTACCTAACTAACTCTTTCTCTCTAATTTTCGAAAAAATCTCCCCTCTTTTTCAAAATTTCTTTTTAATTAGACTAATTATTTTATCTGCTAAAATCTCATTAGAGATGGCAGACAATTCAAGAAAACAGGCTTATGGACAAGTAGAGGACGTGTTAGTAAAGGTTGAAGGCCTTTACATCCCTGCTGATTTCATAGTCCTGGATACTGGAAAGGAATAGGATGAATCCATCATCCTAGGAAGACCTTTCCTAGCCACAGCAAGAGCTGTGATTGATGTGGACAGATGAGAATTGATCCTTCAATTAAATAAGGACAACCTGTGTTTACAACTCAAGGATCTCTCTCTGCATCCATGGAGAGGAAGCAGAAAAAGCTTCTCTAAAAGCAGAGTCAACCAAAGCCCCCACAGTCAAACTCTAAGTTTGGTGTTGGGAGGCCACAACCAAACTCTAAGTTTGGTGTCAAACCCCCATATCCAAACTCTAAGCTTGGTGTTGGGAGGTCGCAACAAAGCTCTGCACATCTGTGAGGCTCCATGAGAGCCCACTGTCAAGCTATTGACATTAAAGAAGCGCTTGTTGGGAGGCAACCCAATGTTTATTTATCTAATTTTATTTTTGTTTTTCATGTTTTCTTAGGTTCATGATCATGTGGAGTCACAAAATAAACGAAAAATTTAGAAACAAAATCAAAAACAGCGGAAGAAAAATCACACCCTGGAGGAAGCACCTGCCTGGCGTTCAACGCCAGAACAGAGCATGGTTCTGGCGCTGAACGCCCAAAATGGGCAGTATCTGGGCGCTGAACGCCCAAAATGGGCATCAGCTGGGCGCTGAACGCCAGAGTTGCACCCTGGAAAGGAGCTGACGCTGAACACCCAGAACAAGCATGGTTCTGGCGTTCAACGCCAGAAATGGGCAACAAATGGGCGTTGAACACCGAAAATGGGCACCAACCTGGCGCTGAACGCCCAGAGTTGTGTGCAATGGCATTTTACATGCCTAATTTGGTGCAAGGTTGTAAATCCTTGAACACCTCAGGATCTGTGGACCCCACAGGATCATCTCAGGATCTGTGGACCCCACAGGATCCCCACTACCTCCACTCACTCTCTTCTCTCTTCTCAATCATCCTCTATTCCCAATAAACACTCTTCCCCAAAACCCTTCACCTATCACCTCCATCTCTCTTCCCTATTAACCCTTCACCACTCACATCCACCCACTCTTCCCCATAAACCTAACCAATAAACTCCACCTACCTTCAAAATTTAAATCAATTTCCCACCCAAACCCACCCATATGGCCGAAACTTAAACCCCCCTCCCTTCCCTATATATAGCCCTCCATTCTTCCTCATTTTCACACAACACAACCCTCTCTTCTCTTCTTGGCCGAAACACACCTTCCCCCTCTTCTCCATATTTTCTTCTTCTTCTTCATTTTATTCTTTCTTCTCTTACTTGAGGGCGAGCAATATTCTAAGTTTGGTGTGGTAAAAAGCATAAGCTTTTTGTTTTTCCATTACCAGTGATGGCACCCAAGACCGGAGAATCCTCTAGAAAAGGAAAAGGGAAGACAAAAACTTCCACCTCCGAGTCATGGGAGATGGAAAGATTCATCTCCAAAGCTCATCAAGACCACTTCTATGATGTTGTGGCCAAGAAGAAGGTGATCCCCGAGGTCCCTTTCAAACTCAAAAGAAATGAGTATCCGGAGATCCGACATGAAATTCAAAGAAGAGGTTGGAAAGTTTTAACAAATCCCATCCAACAAGTCGGCATCCTAATGGTTCAAGAGTTCTATGCCAATGCATGGATCACCAAGAACCATGATCAAAGTAAGAACCCGGATCCAAAGAACTATGTTACAATAGTTCGGGGGAAATACTTGGATTTTAGTCCGAAAAATGTGAGGTTGGCGTTTAACTTGCCTATGATGCAAGGAGATGAACGCCCCTACACTAGAAGGGTCAACTTTAATCAAAGGTTGGACCAAGTCCTCATGGACATATGTGTGGAAGGAGCTCAATGGAAGATTGACTGCAAAGGCAAGCCAGTTTAACTAAGAAGATTGGACCTCAAGCCTGTGGCTAGAGGATGGTTGGAGTTCATCCAACGCTGCATCATCCCCACTAGCAACCGATCTGAAGTTACTGTGGATCGGGCCATCATGATCCATAGCATCATGATTGGAGAAGAAGTAGAGGTTCATGAAGTCATCTCCCTTGAACTCTACAAAATAGCCGAAAAGCCCTCTCCTGGGGA
>NC_029786.2:49700452-49714405 GCF_000816755.2 Arachis ipaensis | reverse complement strand
TGTTTTAATTTAAAAGAACAAGAAGTACATGAGTTTTGAATTTATCCTTGAACTTAGTTTAGTTATATTGATGTGGTGACAATGCTTCTTGTTTTCTGAATGTATGCTTGAACAGTGCATATGTCTTTTGAAGTTGTTGTTTAAGAATGTTAAATATGTTGGCTCTTGAAAGAATGATTACTAGGAAACATGTTATTTGATAATCTGAAAAATCAAAAAAATGATTCTTGAAGCAAGAAAAAGCAGCAAAGAACAAAGCTTGCAGAAAAAAAAAAGGGCGAAAAAAATAGAAAGAAAGAGAAAAAGCAAGCAGAAAAAGCCAAAAGCTCTTAAAACCAAGAGGCAAGAGCAAAAAACCAATAACCCTTAAAACCAAAAGGCAAGGGCAAATAAAAAGGATCCCAAGGCTTTGAGCATCAGTGGATAGGAGGGCTTAAAGGAATAAAATCCTGGCCTTAGCGGCTAAACCAAGCTGTCCCTAACCATGTGCTTGTGGCGTGTAGGTGTCAAGTGAAAACTTGAGACTGAGCGGTTAAAGTCAAGGTCCAAAGCAAAAAAAAAAAAGTGTGCTTAAGAACCCTGGACACCTCTAATTGGGGACTTTAGCAAAGCTGAGTCACAATCTGAAAAGGTTCACCCAATTATGTGTCTGTGGCATTTATGTATCCGGTGGTAATACTGGAAAACAAAGTGCTTAGGGCCACGACCAAGACTCATAAAATAGTTGTGTTCAAGAATCATCATACTAAACTAGGAGAATCAATAACACTATCTGAACTCTGAGTTCCTATAGATGCCAATCATTCTAAACTTCAATGGATAAAGTGAGATGCCAAAACTATTCAAGAGGCAAAAAGCTATAAGTTCCGCTCATTTAATTGGAGCTATGTTTCATTGATAGTTTGAAATTTATAGTATATTCTCTTCTTTTTATCCTATTTGATTTTCAGTTGCTTGGGGACAAGCAACAATTTAAGTTTGGTGTTGTGATGAGCGGATAATTTATACGCTTTTTGGCATTGTTTTTAGTATGTTTTTAGTAGAATCTGGTTACTTTTAGGGATGTTTTCATTAATTTTTATGTTAAATTCACATTTCTGGACTTTACTATGAGTTTGTGTGTTTTTCTGTGATTTCAGGTATTTTCTGGCTGAAATTGAGGGACTTGAGCAAAAATCAGATTCAGAGGTTGAAGAAGGACTGCTGATGTTGTTGGATTCTGATCTCCCTGCACTCAAAATAGATTTTCTGGAGCTACAGAACTCAAAATGGCGCGCTTCCAATTGCGTTGGAAAGTAGACATCCAGGGCTTTCCAGAAATGTATAATAGTCTATACTTTGCCCAAGTTTAGACGATGAAAACTGGCGTTCAACGCCAGCTCTCTGCCCAATTCTGGCATCCAGCGCCAGAAACAAGTTGCAAAGTGGAGTTCAACGCCCAAACTGGCACAAAAGCTGGCGTTCAAGTCCAAGAATAACCTCTCCACGTGTAGACTTCAAGCTCAGCCCAAGCACACACCAAGTGGGCCCCAAAAGTGGATTTATGCATCAATTACTTACTTCTGTAAACCCTAGTGACTAGTTTATTATAAATAGAACTTTTTATTATTGTATTTGTAGTCTTGGTTACTCCGGTTCCCCTCTGGGGCCGAGACCAATGAACTCCATTATCACTTATGTATTTTCAACGGTAGAGTTTCTGCACTCCATAGATTAAGGTGTGGAGCTCTCCTGTTCCTCAAAGATTAATGCAAAGTACTACTGTTTTCTATTCAATTCATCTTATTTCGCTTCTAAGATATTCATTCGCACTTCAACCTGAATGTGATGAACGTGACAATCATCATCATTCCCTATGAACGCGTGCCTGACAACCACTTCCGTTCTACATTAGATTGAATGAGTATCTCTTAGATCTCTTAATCAGAATCTTCGTGGTATAAGCTAGATTGCTGGCGGCATTCATGAGAGTCCGGAAAGTCTAAACCTTGTCCGTGGTATTCCGAGTAGGACTCTGGGATTGAATGACTGTGACGAACTCCAAACTCGCAAGTGCTGGGCATAGTGACAGACGCAAAAGGATAGTAAATTTTATTCCAGTATGATCGAGAACCTCCAAGATGATTAGCCATGCAGTGACAGCGCATCGGACCATTTTCACAGAGAGGAATAGGATGCAACCAACGACAAGGGTGATGCCTCCAGACGATTAGCCGTGCTGTGACAGAGCATTTGGACCATTTTCCTGAGAGGATTGAAAGTAGCCATTGGCACCGATGACATCCTTACACAAAGCCAGCCATAGAAAGGAGTAAGACGGATTGGATGAAGACAGCAGGAAAGTGGAGGTTCAGAGGAACGAATGCATCTCCATACGCTTATCTGAAATTCTCACCAATGATCTACATAAGTATTTCTATCCTTCTTTTATTACTAAATTTCGAAAACTACATAGCTATTTTATATTCGCCTGACTGAGATTTACAAGGTGACCATAGCTTGCTTCATACCAACAATCTCCGTGGGATTCGACCCTTACTCACGTAAGGTATTACTTGGACGACCCAGTGCACTTGCTGGTCAGTTATGCGAAGTTGTGAAGATATGTTTAGACCATGGTTCTGTGCATCCGTTTTTGGTGCCATCGCTAGGGAATCAATTTCGAACAATAATTCACAACCTGAGTAATAATTTCGCATACCAGTTGGCATTTGATGGTGGCTACCGATGGGTTAAATGACGACGAACCTAGTGAAATGCATCAACTCAGTCTTGAAGGGTGCACGCAATCTCCCCATTACTGCACTTGTGAAGGCAACATTCTACAGGCTTAACGAGTTGTTCACCCGAAAAAGACCCGATGCGGAAGCACGGATTAATGCTGGCCATGTTTTTTCTGAGCTCGTGACCTCAAAGTTGCATGCAAACTAACTTGCATCAGGAAACATCCAGGTTAATTGCTTCGACCGGCAGAATGAGGTCTTTGAAGTGCGTGAGAAGCCAAGTGGACTGGAGTATGCTGTCGACCTCCGTCGTCAACGATGTGACTGTGGTGAGTTCCAGGTGGACTGGATTCCTTGTCGACATATGTTTGGATGTTGTGCAAATCAACGACCGGATTGGCAAGTGTATGTGCATCATGTGTATAAGATGGATCAAGTTCGGCGGTGTACCGAGCTAGGTTTAGGCCACTAGGGAATCCTACTACATGGCCTGCTTACAACGGGCCTCGATTCGTACCGAATCCGTACCTGAGATGCGTTACCAAAGGTCGCCCCAGGATGACGCACTTCTTGAATGAGATGGACATGCGAATGTTACGTCGTCCCAGGCGATGTAGACTATGTGGGGCTAAGGGACACAATCGTAGCAATGCTGTTAGTCAGCTGGTGCAAATACCGATAGAGATGCTCAGTAGATTCATGTATTATGATCTTTGAAACATTGTAACTTATGACAATCTATCATGTGACACATGCGACTTTATGAATTGTCCAAACATTTTAATATATTATGATATTTGAAGCATTATATTATGATATCTGAAACATTATAACATGTCCAAGTAGTCCATGACATAGATAGTAATCAAACATAGAACAGGTAATTAATACATAAAGAAGTTAACTACACAATAATTACTTTCTCATTGTCCATTTTACATCCTTCACAAGATTTTTGCATCTCTTGACGGCCTTTTTGAACACAGATGGAGTGTACCAACTAGCGCTACGACGCGATGGATCAACCCTTAAATTGTAACCTTTGCCTATGTCATTCAGAGTACGTACCTCACCTGTATACAATTTAATTAAATAATTAGATAAAGTATATAAAGTAATCAAACCATTAGAGATACCACATATCAATATAATATGTTCAACCAACCAAACAAGTATATCATTTAGTCAAACCAAACAGAGATACCATTTATAAATACAAGATAATCAACTGATTAAACAAGTAAAGCAAAATATACAATATAATACCATCATTATGGGATTCTTCATCCTTGTCAGACTCCTCTATTTCATCCTCCTCATCGTCGTCTTCGTCATCTGGGCCATCTACTAGATACCCATCGGTCTCTTGCTTAAGTGTCTTAGCATTTTCATCAATAAAACCCATAGAAACACGGTTAGGGTTTTGACTATTAATAATTTTGCGTCCACCGTCACTTCTACTAGAGTCAACAGATACGAACCCTCCAGAAGCACCCGACGAAGTCCGGCACGGATGCCTCGCGTCCAAGGAATACCTACCCGCCATGAACTCAGGCTGATGGCCATATTGTGATTGTCCTGCATCTGCAGCCATGAACCTAAGTAACTGGTTAAAAGAAGCTCCTTCTCCTGAGTCAAATTGTGACATACCCCAATACTATTGATGTATTGGGTACGACGGGGTCAACTGTGTTTGAGGTACATACTGGCTTGAGGACTGAGGTTGTTCTTGTGGAAGTGGATTTGGAGGTGATGCTGGCAGTGATTGTGGCTCTTGATCTTCATTGTCATCATCCATATCCTGATTACCCTCATCATTCTCTTGAACCACAAGATTCGACAAGTTCAAATGGTTCCCAAATTTTGTTCGGTACCAGTACATGTAAGTATCCAAGGGATGCTGTGAAGGCATGGGAAGCTCAGTAAGAACATGGTTATACCTGTTTGTCCACTGCATTAGGGGGTGGAAAAAGGCCAGGCGGCCGGCCAGTGGCCTGTAGCGTGGCCTGTGTTTGGCTTGACCTGGCCTAACCTGTTATAAAATAGGCACAGGTCCAGACTCACAAATTAGCCTTATTGGCCTATCAGGCCTGCCTGGGCATGTTAAAATATAATTAAATATATAAATAATTATTTATTATAACAAAATTATGAGATATTTTTGTATATTTTAAATACGTTAAAAGTTTAAAATTTTTTATAAATATTAAATATATGACATATTACATATAAATATTTTTATTAAAAAATAATTTTTTTAAATAATATTTTTATTTTTATAAAAAAAATTATCAGGCCTTTTAACAGGCTTCAGGCCAGGCCAGGCTGAATAACAGGCCAGGCCTAGTACTTTATAATGAGCCTATAACAGGCTGCAGGCCAGGCTCATGCCAATTAACTGTATGACAGGCCAGGCTTGTAAACAGCAAAGACTGGCCTGGCCTGGCCTGTTTCCACCCCTACACTGCATCACCCAAAATGAATGAGTCGTGGCTGTGGCCCAGTTAAGATTCTTAGGACCAGTCAGGACTTATCAATGCGCCTTGTCCAGATTCCGTTCCTGATGAGGAATTCCCTGAACAAAACCGAACTGTCGCCTATACCTATCTGTTGCATGCCACTCGATGCATTCAAAAGATACCAATGACACCTTAGCGCTCCACGCAACCGACTGAATGTCTGCAGGAATTATGTTCGGATCCACGCGATACACAACATAAGCAACCCACACAAACTGAGAAAAATAAAGGAAATTCATTATTACAACCCACATAACAATAACAATAACAATAACAATAACAATAACAATGAGAATAAGATTTACACTGACACTAAACCCAAAACAAGCACTTCTTTAATGAAAACACACCTGGCCTTCCTGAAATTCATCAAAGGCCTTCCTAAAGTGAGTAAGCATAAGATATTTATATCGTCAGTCTCCACGCTCACAATTACGCCACCTAATATGACATATTTCATTAACACAATTAGATTCTAAATTTGAAGATACGGGGTAAATGTAACATAATATTACCTATTTGCAAGTGGAAAACTGCGGAGTTCCCTAGGAAGCGGCGCTAGATATGGTAGTCGGATCCAAGCCCAACCAAGCAGAAGTGTTAACTGACCATCGATTTCCTTACAGTCAAAACGAGATGCCCTACATAATACCCTGTAGAGGTGTGCTAGACATGCCGATCCCCAACTATACTGTCCAATACTGCCAAAATCACGAAGCAAAGGTAGAAACTTCCAGCGCACAGATGCCCCAGACTTATCCCAAACAAGATCGTCCCGATCAACAACATAATGTGGCACTTCACGTACCTCTGTATATTGTTTTCATCAGTCAACTGTAAATTTCCTTTTAGATCCCGCGGCCACGTTAGTTTTATGCAGCTTCCTCTACAGTCTGACTTACGCGGTGCAACTCCAAATTGGGGTAAACACTCCACCTCCAAGGCTTCAAAATTACTCATTGTCATCTCTGTGACTGGAAGACCGTCCATCGAAAGATCAAGAATTATAGTCACATCTTCAAGCGTCACAGCACATTCACCAATCGGAAGGTGAAACGTATGTGTGTCTGGGGCGTCACAACTCGGACCGTGCGTTTTGCCCTTAACAACTCGGACCGTCCGTTTACCAAGCAGGAACTCGCATGATCCGACTGTGAGATATATTTTCAAAATATGTGAAAAGCTATTTTGAAGAGTTACATCTCTTCATAGAGTTGACTTATTCAAAAGTTGTGCCTGTTAAAAGGTTGTAATTATTTGAATAGTTATGTCTGTTGAAAGGTTGTAACTATTTGAAAAGTTATGTCTGTTGAGTACGTAGCTGCATGTTACATGTACTCTGTCTCTATAAATTTTTCTCATTTCATTATTGCTGCACAATCCATCTCAATACTTTCTTTATGCGCAAAAGAAAGAATAGAGAATATTATTCTATAAATTATCATTTAGTGTAAGGCTTGACTGTGTGAGTGCATAAACAAGTCAAGTGTTTTTCATTGTATTCTACAGAAAATTCGCCAGTAACCCATTTTACACACCATTGTACATTGGTGGGGGCGAATTAAGCCTAAAGGAAAGTGTGTGTAACATACGCCTTGAAGAATTACGCTATTTGATTCACTATCCCCTTCTCTCATAACTCACAATCTTTAGGCTTAATTATTCACCAATAAAACAAAAATGGCTGCTGCATCAATTAAGGAGATGACGTCAAATTTTGTCAAGTTAAAAAGATTTGATGGTAGAAATTTCATACGATGGCAAAAGAAGATGCACTTCCTTCTCACAACACTAAAAGTGGCATATGTTCTTACCATACCAAGACCACCAAAAGTTGAAGAAGAGGCCATTGTAAAAACACGAGCCAGGCAAAAATAGGACAACGATGACTATATATGCACCGGGCACATACTTAATGGCATGGCTGATGCACTATTTGATGTCTATCAAAATGTTGGGAGCGCAAAAGAACTATAGGACAAATTAGAGACAAAATATATGACTGAGAACGCAACAAGTAAGAATTTTCTTGTCACTCGCTTTAATAATTATAAGATGGTTGATGGTAGATCTGTCATGGAACAACTGCATGAAATTGAGCGTATTTTAAATAATTTTAAGCAACATAACATGCACATGTATGATACCATCATTGTATCTTCAATTATTGACAAACTCCCTCCATCATGGAAAAAATTCAAAAGAACTATGAAATATAGAAAGGATGATGTTTCTCTTGAGCAATTAAGTAATCACCTTCGTCTTGAAGAAGAGTATCGTAAACAAGATGATACTAAAGAGCAAAGTGCTCATGCTAATCTTCACATAATGGAAGATAGAAAATCTAACAAGCCCAACAAAAAGAGATACCGAGATTTTAATAAATTTTAAGGTAACAATGGTGATTTCAGAAAGAATAAAAAGAAAAGAAATTGTTTTCATTATGGAAAACTAGGACATTTTAAGAAAGAATGTCATTTCTTAAAAAAGAAGAAAGAAAAGAACGACACAGCAATAAAACATAATCTTATTGCTGTAATTTCTGAGATCAACATGATTAAAGACATTGGATCATAGTGGATAGATTCTAGTGCAACTCAACATGTATGCAAGAATAGATATTTTTTCAAGACATTCAAAGAAGAGAATGGGACTATTCTGTACATGGAAAATGCATCAACTATTCAGGTAATGGGCAAAGGAATGGTGGAACTTGAATTCACTTCTGGAAGAGTACTGACTCTTACTGATGTATATTATGTACCCGAAGTCAGAAAAAATTTAGTTTATGTCCCTCTACTTAACAAGTATGGGTTTAAGTCTGTATTTAAAGGAGACAAATTTATTCTGTCTAAGGGTGGAGTGTTTGTTGGTAAAGGATATCTATGTGAGAATATGTTTAAATTGAATATTGTAAATAATAATAATAATAATAATAATAATAATAATAATAATAATAATAATAATAATAATAATAATAATGTTTCTGTTTATATTGCTGAGTCCTTTGATTTATGGCATAATCGCTTAGGACATGTTAATTTTCATAAATTAAATGATATGATAAAATATGATCTTATTCCAAAATCAATTAAAAATTCAGATGTATGCACAACTTGTATGTTAACCAAAATAACAAGATTTTCTTTTCAAAGAGTACAAAGAAATTCAAAGTTATTAGAATTAGTACATTCTGATGTATGTGATTTGTATGGTTGGCCTACTATAGGTGAAAAGAAATATTTTGTAACTTTTATTGATGATTTTAGTAGATATTGTTATATATATTTGATGCATTCGAAAGATGAAGTCTTGAATAAATTTAAGATTTTTAAAACCAAATTTGAATTGCAACATAAAACCTTTATTAAATGCTTACGGTCTGAGTGTGGAGGAGAATATTATAATCCTAGTTGTTTTGAGTCCACTGATTTTATTCATCAAACCACTTCAGAATTTGTTGCTTGGCAGTAGCAAGCAAGGAAGCTAAATGGCTTAGAGATTTATTACATGAAATTTCAGTTTGGCCAGAACCAATGGCACCAATTTCTATACATTGTGATAGTTAAGCAACATTATCAAAGGCTTATAGCCAAGTTTATAATGGAAAATTTAGGCACATTGGAGTAAGACATAGCTATGTTAAAAACCTTATTGGTAATGGAGTTATATCTATAAATTTTATAAGGTCAAAACAAAATCTTGCAGATCCTTTGACGAAAGGATTGACAAGAAATTTGGTGTTTAAAACATCAAAAGGGATGGGACTAAAATCTGTATTTTAAATAATTACCAATGGTGGAAACCCAACTCACACTTGAGTAACATCAAGTCTTGAGTTCAATGCGGTAAAGTATACTATTAGAGTAATTACAAGTACTCATAATTATTTCTTTCATCCCAAGTAAAAAGTATTTGGAACCATAATGGTATAAAGGAACATGATGAGATTTGCTCTTAATAGACCTATAGCAAGTACATTATTGCTGAAGTATTTAGTTATGAGATACTTTTGATAGAGTCTACCTATATGAGTGTGAACTGAGGCTGGTTCTTAGAGTTAAGATTTTACTCTTAAAGCACTCACGAAATGATACAAGACACAAGGTCATGTAGTATACTAAATGTGTCATATTTAATATAACATCTAAATGATACCGAAATTTTATGTGTCATCAGTACACGGTTATTCATATGAGTTAAATGGTTCAAAACTTGTCTGCCATTTTAAATTCGGATGAGTGAATACCACTGGTTACTAGGTAAAAGTTCAAATCGCAAGATACCTCTACTGAAAGCATAAAACTTCAAGAATGATAGGATTGAAAAGAAATTTTGAAAATGGTGGGGGGATTGTGAGATATATTTTCAAAATATGTGAAAAGCTATTTTGAAGAGTTACACCTCTTCATAGAGTTGTGACTTATTCAAAAGTTATGCCTGTTAAAAGGTTACAATTATTTGAATAGTTATGTTTGTTGAAAGGTTGTAACTGTTTGAAAAGTTGTGCCTGTTGAGTACGTAGCTGCATGTTACATGTACTCCGTCTCTATAAATTTTCCTCATTTCATTATTGCTGCACAATCCATTTCAATACTTTCTTTATGCGCAAAAGAAAGAATAGAGAATATTATTCTGTAAATTATCATTTAGTGTAAGACTTGACTGTGTGTGAGTACATAAACAAGTCAAGTGTTCTTCATTGTATCTTACAGAAAATTCGCCAGTAACCCATTTTGCACACTATTGTACATTGGTGGGGGCGAATTAAGTCTAAAGGAAAGTGTGTGTAACACACGTATTGAAGAATTACGCTATTTGATTCACTATCCCCTTCTCTCATAACTCACACCCACTTGTGTACTCTAACACCACACGGATGTAAAGCACTTGTGTGTTCTCCATATCCTAGTCCAACTCCATTGTTGTCTCTATATTTAAATTAAAATAGGGTCATGTAACCTCAGCAATATATTTAAGTTTAATGGTGTATTTGAAAAGTTTTAGAAGTTATTTTTTTATTTTTGATTTATAAACAAAGCCTCGTCTCGCCTCTTGCTTTATTCAAGTCTCTCACCCTCTCCACACACAAACCCTAACAGAGCTGCATCTTCTTTCTATCCCTTCCTTCATCTCTCATTCTTGCCGGACGGCGCATCTCACGATAGGCACTGCCGTAGACGCATTAAAAGTTTCTGTATAGGGCTTTTCGAACACACCCACACACAGAAAGAAAAAAAATCCCCAATTTGGGAATAGAGCTATGCCTACCTCAAAGGAAATTTGGTTCTTGAATGTTCTTGTTCCTTCAATTATTGTTCCTCTGCTTTTATCTCTCTTGTTTCTGAACCTTATGCCAAAGGAAACTGCCATTAAATCCTATGAGATGTTTGGAGTTGAGATCGAGAAGAATCCACCTCTTTCCACACTCATTGAGCTTGATGTCACAACCTGAAGGCGTAACTATCTTTCTACCCCCTCATGTCAAACTATGTTCATGTTTTTTTTTTTTTGGCTTTTAATGATGCACGTAATGAGAAGTTTTAAGTTTTTGGTCCGGATCAATATTTTTTTTTACGTGTTTCACTCCACTGTTTTGAAAGTAGTTGTGGAGTGGTAGTAGCATAAGTTTCCGTATAATTATCTTGATTTAAGTTTATTTTTGCTTATGATGATGTTTCTGCTGAAAATAGTTTGCATAACAAATTTTGGGTCTTGATTAAATTTTATGATTCACTATCCGGTAATGCTAAATCAAAATTTCCTCTTGGTCTTTCGCTAAATCTGATTCTAAATGCTTTTGGCTAACAATATGCTCTTGCTACCCCATCAAAATTTAATCTTGCTAATTGAGATTAAACGTTGCAACAAAAATGTTCTCTTAAAGATTTCACTCTCGTTTGCTTCACTCTGCCGCTATTTTTTTCTTTTATTGGATGAGTTTTGAGTAAAATATGAATGACTGGAAAAAAGTTGCATTTTCCAAAATTAATTTTGCATTTTGATATCTCAGGACCTAATTCCAAAACTGAAGTTGGATTGATATAAATATTTTTTTCCATTTTGATAGCTACCACTTGGTTATAGGAAAATGTTGATACACTATTTTGAATTTGTGTTTCAGGATGTCTGAGTAACTGCTGTGTGAAGTTTAGGATGTAACCAGGTTTTCTGGTGGTTACTAAATATAATGAAAGGGATTAATGGCTGAGCGATTGTCTTTTGTGCGTGAGTTGGCGACATGGTGATGGCCCTGTGAAGAAGGGGAAACATGATCTTAAGAAAAGGGGCAGTGTCTGTATGTGCTTTGAAGCTTTGCTTACTTTTTGTGTTAAGCTGCAAATGGCCACCATTTTTCATGTCAGTTTTGATCAAGTTGTGATCTATTTGCTAATTAAATTTGTTTTCATTGATTTTATAATGCATACATTGTGGCAGATTTGATGTTTGGGAGTAATCGTTTCGTTGAAGACATACTTCAAGAGTAATTAATTTATGATTGTATGGTGATTTCTGTGTAGTGCTTTATGTACCTATTATTTGCTTCTGGGATTCAGTTGCATCCGGAAGAGCTAAATGTTGCTGGTTAAAAAGTGTCGATGTGTGCTACACCCATTGGGTTGGGATGAATTGCATATGGTGATTTGATACATAAGTCATATAGCCAGCTAGATCAAAGTAAATCGAATATATCAAGTTGGGTTCCTCTCTCATGGAATCTGCCTTTTCGCTTTTCGATACATTTCTTTTCTCTTTATTTGTGTTCTCAGTGAATAGTGTTTGTATTGTCTGTTGATGCTTAATTATTGAAAGCTTCCAAGTGGAACCATTTTTTGGCAAAAATTGCTGGTAATGTAGTGCGGAGATGTCTCTGAAGTTTCTCTGCACCTCCCATGACCAGCTACATCAGTATAACCCAACGTTACCCCTGTATGATGCATTTTTTGTGTATCATCTCTGTCAAGGTTGGAACATGTTGATTAGCTTGTTTATCTTTCTTTTTTAGGCTATGCAACGTGGACACTTACATGAAATAATGATGGTATTATATAAGGTTTTCTAGAAAGATGTTCAATACTTAAATGCCATGTGTTTTAATTTTTTTCTTAATTTCTTTGGATTGAGGGGTTTTTGAGTGAAGAAAAGAAAAGATAAATTACATCTTTTGCAATTTGAGCTGATGCTTTCATGATCTGATGCAAGAACCGAGTTTGGTTTGAAATGAATATAGTTCATTTTTGACACACCACTTGGTTTTAGGAAAATGATTATCACTTTGTTTTCAATCTTGTTTCAGGATATGGTGATGCTGGAACAAGTTCAGGATGTCATTGGTTTGCCGGTAGAAGTTGTGCTGAAATATGTTGACAACACGGGCTAAGTGATTAATGGTTGCCTCAAGCGATTGTGTTATGATTAGGACAAAGGTTTTGGATGTTCTTAACAAGAAGTTGTGTTGGATCCATTTCATACCATGACCGTTGATGGATGACTAAGAAAAGAAAAAAACAATTATGTGGTAAGTTATATAACTTTATGTACATTTGATTATACGTGGATCATGAAGTTTGATTATAAACATGAGTGAGTTTGATTATAGTAGGAATATTAAATTTGATTTAGGATTTGGAATTTTGATTAAAAATATGAGCGAGTTTGAATTTATGTCTTGGAGTTTCATTATATAAATCATAATTGGAGTATGAATTATGAATGAAGCTTAGGGTTATAATCTTGGAGTTTGATTATAACCTTGAACTTGTTTTTTGGTCATTTCGGTGTTTAGTTTGATATAGCTTAGGATTTGGAATTTTTTGCATTCACTCTTTTAGGATGGATTGAAAAAATTTTTTATGTACCAATTTTGTCCTTCATTATTCCTATATTTATTATTTGTTTTATAATGTTTTTTCTTCAATACTCTCCCATGCATATTATTTTTTTATAAAACTCTTATTATCATAGTTATCAGAACCGAACCGGTGATTGATCCAGTCATACGACTGGGTCACTAGGTTATTGGTTCAACCGATAAGTCATTGATTTATCCGGTTGATCCGATCATAATTAAATAAAAATATAAAATTATAGAAATAAAATTAAAAATTAAATACATATTTTAAAAAATATATTAATAACAATCAAATATCAATTCTTAGATATAATTTATGATGCAAAAAGAAATAATAAATTAGTCAGGAGTACAAAATATTTTTTTAAACAAAAGATAATACAATCAATATTAATATATCAATATGTTTATATATTATGTGTTGTTACTTGTTTGGTATTCATGTCAATCCATGCTTAAAAGGATAAAAAAAAAATTTCACTCATAGTTTATTACATAGTTAATTTTTGTCACTAAAAATGTTGAGAAGCAAGCTGCCGGCGGTTCAAATCATGCCATTTTTGGAGTATATTGGACGGAAGCTCCTACCATGGATTGGCGGCCTATGGGTGCATCGTGGACCCGTGCGGGTCTAGTTCAGTTTGGAGTGCGAATTGGTCAGTTTTCAATGGGTTTGACCGCTGTCGACTGGTTCAATAGCAGGTCTAGTCAAAATTACTAATTAAACCGGCCAGACTATCGGTTCATTGATTTTTCGGTTGAACTAGCTAGTCTGGTTTGGTTTTGATAACAATGCTTATTATTATTTGTTTATATGAATTTTTTAACTGTTAATGTTATTTTTTTGTATGTAATATTT
>NC_029786.2:49691192-49700445 GCF_000816755.2 Arachis ipaensis | reverse complement strand
TTAAATTTATGTTTTGTTTTGTAATTTTTTATCTAAAAATAATTTTAAATAATGTAATCCAAATAATATTTACTTTACTATAATCTATTTTGAATGAAAATTACCAAACATAAACTGTTTTAATACCAACTCACTCTTAATCAAAATTTTTCAAACTTACTTTTATATAAACCTCTGTTTACAAATTACAATTTGCAAATGGGAGTTCGTATAAAATTTATTTTGTAAAATTGATTTTAATGAAAAGTAAATTTGTGTTAACGTGATTTATATTTTAACAATTTTTATATAAAAATGAATTATATTAAGATAAATGTTGTTTGCACAAGAAGCACGATCAATCTTGAACAATGTAATAACACTATAAAAATATGAGAGTACAATAAATTTTATAATGTCAAACAAAAAGAAAATATTCTATAATTTTTTTAGTACTGTTAGTATTCTTTAATTTAAAATTATTTTGGACTATAAATTTTTATTATTTATGACTCTTTTGTTACTTATAATTTGTATATAATAAAAACGAGAATAAAGCACAGTAAGAAATACAACAAAATCGAAAAAAATTTTATACAAACATAATATATAATAATTACAACCAACAATATTTATCATAAAAAAAAAAAAACTAAGCCCGCCCCGCCCCGCCAAAACCCACAGTTTAAGCAGTGCGGGTTAGGCAAGCTTTTGTTCTTTGGCGGTCCTAATTTTTCAGCCTGACCCGCCTTTTTTGGCGGGTTATGCGGGCCTGCCCAACAGGTTTAGGCCTGTTTGCCACCCCTAAATATAGTACAATAAAGGATAAAAATTTTTTATATAAACAAAAAATAATAAAAATATCATCAAAATTAATAAAAATAAGAATTTATATCAACAATGGTTGTCATATGAATAAAAAAATGTAATAAAAATATAACATTAGAACACTAAAAAAAATAATATAAAAATATTTATCATATAAATAAAAAAATACAATAAAAAAACATAAAAATCAAAATATGAAAGAGAATACTAAAAATAATAAAAAAATAAAATATTCACCTTGTTAGTGATCGAAACAAATTGATTGAAACAAATATGAAAGATTTTGATGAAAAAAAAATTAGAACAACGAACTACGAAGAACTAGGAACTAGGAAGAACTATTGGGAAGCCATGAAAGTAATCGTTATTAGTGCCCTTTTTTAGAAAAAAAAAATGAAGGGTAAGATTGGTAGAAAAAAAAAAAATTTTCACCTAATTTTCCAATGGTAACTAGTCACCATAAACGTGAATGCAAAAGCAATAAATAAATTTTAGCTTCTTTTTCTGCACTTTTCTAAACTTTGTTTTTCTAAAAATTCTAGCAAATCCCGTGACTAAGATGGACACATTCATGGTGCTAAGAGTTTTATGCCAACGCCTGGGTCACAAAGAAACATGATACAAGTATGATCTCTATGTTCCATCCTCATCTCAGCAACAGATGAAGATAGCTCTCCTGTGGTCAACTGATCCTAGTAATCTCGGGGAGGAAAGTATATCCCCTAAGGTATCTCCGGAAGATCTTGTGGAGGTGGTTGAATTGGCTCTTGTTGTGGTCTTTGTCCATGCTCCATACCCTTGTGATTGGTCTCTCGACGTCGATCGAGGTATCATCCTCAATGCGAGTTCCAGCTGCTACACAGAGGCCGTAGATGAGATTAGGGAATGCCAGCCTTGCTTGAGTGGAGGGTTTGTCAGTTATTTTGTAAATCTTTTGAGCGATCACTTTATGTACCTCCACCTCATTGCTGAGCATAATGTAGTAAATCATCACTGCTATCTCGATTGTAACCTCAGAGCAGTTACCCGTAGGGATGATCGAACGTTGGATGAACTCCAACCATCCTCTAACCGCTGGCTTAAGCTAAAATTTACCCAGTTGGTAAGGTTTATCCTGAGCATCATTCCTCCACTGAGCTCCAGGCACGCAGATATTAGCAAGAACTTGTTCCAACCTTTGGTTAGTGCTAACCCTTCGAGTAGGGGTCATTTCGTGGCTCTGGCAATTGTAGCGCCACCTTCACACTTCCAGCGCTAAAATTCAGAATGTGCCCTCTGACCATAGTGTCTCAATTCTTTGGCTCTGGGTTCACGCTTGTATTATACCTTTTTGTGACCCAAGCATTGGCATAAAACTCTTGCACCATCAATGTGCCCTTCTCGATCACGGGATTGGTCAGAATTTCTCAATCCCGTTTCAAAACTTGGTACAGGATTTTCGAGTATTCACCGTCTTTTAGCATGAAGGGGATCTCGGAAATCACCTTCTTCTTCCTCATCACATCATAGAAATGGTCTTGATGGGCATTGGTGAGAAATCTTGTAGTCTCCCATGGCTCGGAGGTGGGGGCTTTTCCTTTTCTTTTCCTTGAGGATGCTTCAGTTTTTGGTGCCATGAGGAGTACAAAGTGGACCTTCCAACACCAAACTTAAGAATTTTGCTCGCCCTCGAGCAAAAAGAAATAAAAGAAAAGGAAAAGGAAAGAAAATAAAAGAAGTAGAAAGATGGGATAGGGAATAGGTCTCAGCCTTTGGAGAGGCAGCAAGGTGCCTGGCGCTCTCCACTCACTTTTGCACACACGCTCACTCTAGAGCGCCAGTATCGAAGTGCCTGGCGCTTCCCACTCACGCTTGCACACATGCTCACTCAAGAGCGCCAGTACCAAAGTGCTTGGCGCTCTCCACTCTTGCTCACTAGCAAGCGTAGCGCTCTCCTGGAGGTGTCACGCTCGCCCCAGCGCTCGCCAGTCATGCTCACAAGCAAGCATCTTCGATGCTACTCCAAGAAAGAATTGAAGACTTGTGCGTACGCACAATGGTGGATTTCGCGAGGATGCGTACGCACAACCCTTAGATACGTACACACAATGGTAATTATTTACCTGGCGCTCATTTTTCACGCTCAGCAACAAGTGCCAGGTGTAGCGCCAAAAAGCACAAGTTTGAAGGCCCAAAAGAGAGAGCATCAAGTGAAGACGTGGGGAGGCATTATAAATAGATGGAGCTTTGAACTTAAAAGAGGACTCGGAATTTCGGTTTTTAGAGATCCACGCTACACTTTAGATCACTTTTCTACTTATTTGTACTTAGTTGAATTTCCAGTTTTATGCATTTCCAATTTTAGAATATTCTTTATAAGAGAGCTATGATCCATTAAACCTCATTTCATTGGGGGAGGGAGCTTTATTGTAATTTGATGGATCAATAGTAATTTTTACTTTCTTCTTCTCTTCATCTCTCTTTGATTTATTAGAAAGAATTTTGTTCTTCATTCAAGTATTCAATTATCTTGGAAAGAGATTGAATGTATTTGAATTCTATGTGATCCTTGGAAAAGGAATCAAAGAATCATGCTTGAAGCTCTTTCTCATACTTGAATAGATTTGGGTTTTTGGATTGGATATAGTAACATGTAATCTAACCATTATTTGAATTTAAAAAAGTGTGGTATAATCAAGAATTAATCTTCATTTCTTCTTATGAGCAATTAGATCAAGAAATTGACAATTGTTCAAGTTTAGAGAGACTGAATCACCAAGGGATTGAGATTCGATCACTCATGATTGCCAAAAGATTAATGAGTTGCATGATTGAAAAAGAGATGAGAATGTGTTGATCTAGAGAATGCAATATTTCTTGAACCCAATGAATCTTCACTATTCTTATCTTCCCATTTTTAGTTTTGCTTAATTTCTGTTAACCAACCCCATTCCTCTTTACATTCCAGTCATTTAAATTTCTTGTTCTATTGCTTTCTTTACTTTATCTCATTTAAATTTTCAGCTCTTTACATTAATGCCTTTTAATTCAGTCATTTACTTTCAAGCTCATTTACAATTCAGTCATTTATTTTACTGCCACTCAATACTCTTAATGATCTGTTTGACTAGAATATCCAATTGACTAAAGTTGCTCAATCTATCAATCTCTGTGGGATTGACCTCACTTTAAGTGAGTTATTACTTGTCGACAATTCGGTATACCTGCCAGAGGAAAATTGTAGTGATACGTTTTCCGTCACCAAGTTTATGACGTCGTTGTCGGAGATTGATTTGAATTGACAATGACTAAATCAGAGGATACGCAGATTAAACACTTTTCTTTTATTTTGTTAATCAATTGAATTTCAGTTTGTTCATTTTACCATTACAGCAATTGTTATTCACTTGTTCATTGTATATTTTCTCATTTCAATTTTAGTCTACTAACTGTTTGATGCTTTGCATCACTCATCTCTAACTACACTCTTTTGGTAGAGCAATTCTCTTTACTTTGTTCTCTTGTTTTGTTTGCATTGTGTATGCCAGGAGGAAGGAGAGGAGCATCAACTTCTTTTGATTTTGAACTTGAGAGGACTTTCCTAAGATTAAGGAGAGAAGCAAGGGGCAAGGGGGTTACTGGTGAAGAAAAAATGGAAGAAGATTTAGATTTAATCATGGATGATGAAATGCAACACCACTATGGAAAAGGTGCTGGCAATCATGCCCCACCACCAGTTAGAAGGGTATTAGGCTCTTTCATCAATCCCAATCTTGGGAATTGTGGAAGTAACATCTTCACACCCAATGTGCATGTAAACAATTTTGAACTCAAATCTCAGTTGATCACCCTCGTTCAAAATAACTGCCAATTTAGAGGAGTTCAAGAAGACCCCAACGAGCATTTGTCTACTTTCTTAAGGATCAGTGATACAGTGAAGATAAATGGGGTCCATCAAGACACATACAGATTGCTTTTATTCCCTTTCTCCCTAAGGGATAAAGCATACAAATGGTTGGAGTCTTTTTCCAAAGAGAGCCTCACTGCTTGGGATGATGTGGTTAACAAATTCTTGATAAAATTCTATCTTTTTCAAAGGATCATTAGGTGCAAACATTCAAGCAATTGGATGGAAAGACATTGTATGAAGCTTAAAAAAGGTACAAAGACTTGATGAGAAAATGATTCTCAGTTATGTTCAATAAATGGGTGCAGCTTTAGATCTTCTATGAAGGTGTATCTTAAGAAGCAAAGAAGTCATTAGGTCATTTATTTGGAGGCTCACTCCACACAAAGATAACTCCCGAAGACGCAATAGAACTCATTGAGGCTGTGGTTAACAACTAATACTATTATGCTTTTGAAAGGAGCAATCATTCAAGGAGGGGAGTGATGGAGGTGAATCACATGGATGCTTTACTAGTCCAAAACAAGCTGATCACACAACAACTAGCAACCTTTACTAAGCACATGAAGGTGGCACAAGTGTCATCCATCAATACTCAAGCACCAGCCCATACCATACATGAAGGAGCCAACTTAGAAGAAGAATGTGAATGGAAGCAAGCAAATTTTGTAGGCGATTCCTCTAGGCAACCTAATGATTCTCATGCAAAGACCTATAATCTTGAATGGAAAAACTACCAAAATTTTGGGTGGGGAGGCTAACAAAATCAAAACCAAGACCACAGAACACAAAACTCCAACCATTCCAAAATTTTAACTAGCAATCCTCCAATAAGAAGCAATACCAAAACTCACACAATACCACTTTCAAACCTCACCATCAACTACAAAATAGCCATTTTCAACCTGACCATCACCAACAAAAAAAACTATTTCCAGCTTCCAAACCCCAACCCACTATCACAATCTCCTCTAAGGATAGACTTTCAAGAATAGAGATCATGCTTGGAAAACTTATGGAGGAGTCAAGGGACATGAAAGCATTTAAGGAAGAAGTAAGATCCAACATACAGAATCAAGGAGCCTCAATTCAGAAATTTAAAGCACAAGTTGGGTATCTCTCCAAGCAAGTACCCATGGCCACCCACACATTCTTTAGTGATACTATGACTAATCTAAGATAAGAGTGTAGAGCCATTACACTGAGAAGTAGAAAGATAGTGAAGGAAACATCTTCGAAGGAACTACAGGAAGACGAAATTGATAAGAACACAAGCAGTAAAGAAGAAGAGAAAGCACCTGCACCCACTCCACCAAAGGAGAAAGAAATCTTGAAGCCTTATGACCAAAATGCTGAAGTATTGGAGTTATGCTAAGTTCTTGAAAGAACTTATGACCAATGCCTCATTATTTTAGGGAGACCATTCCTAGCAACAGTTGGAGCTATCATCGATGTGCAAAAAGGAAAACTGGTTCTTAGATTACATGATGAGAAAATGGTATTCAATGTGTTCAAAGCCATGAGTTACCCACAGGAATCACTGGGAGAATGCATGAGGTTGGATGCAGTGGAGGCTTTGGTACAAGAAACTCTTGAAAAAGAAGAACTTGAGGAAGTGCCTGATGAAGAACCTCTATCAACCAATGAAGCTGCATCAATCCAACCAACTGAAGTACCCATTCCAAGCACATCAGAGGAAAAGAGGGAAGGGAATGAAGCCCCAAAACTTGAACTGAAAGCACTTCCCCCCACCCTCAAGTATGCATACATGAAAAGTGATGAAAGTTACCTAGTGATCATTAATTCTGCTCTCAGTCAAGAACAAGAGAAGGAGCTAATCAAGGTGCTGCAAATGCACCAAAATGCCATTGGATGGACCCTTGCTGATTTAAAAGGGATAAGCCCCTCCATGTGTATGCATAAGATTCTGTTGGAAGATGATTCCAAGCCCTCCATTCAACCCCAAAGAAAATGGTCCTAAGGTTATATGGTGAGAAAATGGTGTTTAATGTATTCAAAGTCATGAGCTATCCAAGGGAACCTTTTGGAGAATGTATGAGACTAGATACAATTGAGTCCTCTGTGCAAGAAGTCTTGGAAGAAAACAAACTTGAGGAAGTGTTAGAAGGAAATCAATAAACATGCAATGAAGTTTTTAAAGAAAACATGAGTAATCCAATTACACTAGAAAGAAAAAAAAGAGGAAGAAGAAGCACCCAAGTTGGAGCTGAAAACACTACTTCCCAATCTCAAGTATGCTTACTTGGGGAGTAATGAAACCTATCTTGTGATCATCAATTCTACCTTAAGTGAGGAGCAAATGAAGGAGCTTTTTAAAGTTCTAAAAAGGCATAAAGATGTTATTGGGTGGACTTGTTCTGATCTGAAGGGAATAAGTCCTTTCATGTGCATGCACAAGATATTTCTAAAAGAGGATGTCAAGCTCTCCATTCAACCACAAAGAAGGTTAAATCCAGCAATGAAGGAGGTAGTGCAGAAAGATGTATTAAAGCTATAGCAGGCATGGGTTATATACTCCATTTCAGATAGTTCTTGGGTAAGTCTGATCCAGATAGTACCCAAGAAAGAAAGCATCGCTGTAGTGCCTAATGAGAGAATGAGTTGATTTCCACAAGAATTGTCACTGGTTGGGCAATGTGTGTAGATTACAAGAAGCTTAACGATGCCACCAGAAAAGATCACTTTCCATTTTCTTTCATCGACCAAATGCTAGAAAGAATTGTTGGGCATGAGTATTATTGCTTTTTGGATGGTTACTCAGACTACAATCAAATTGTAGTTGATCCCAAAGACTAAGAGAAGATCTCCTTTACTTGTTCATATGGTGTTTTTGCTTATAGACGTATACCCTTTGCATTGTGCAATGCACCAACCACATTCCAAAGATGTATGCTATCTATCTTCTCGGACATGATTGAAAAGTTTATTGAAGTTTTTATGGACAATTTTTCAGTGTTTGGTAATTCTTTTCCTAATTGCTTTCACCACCTTGACTTAGTGTTAAGGAGGGTCAAGAGACTAACTTAGTTTTAAAATAGAAAAAATGCCATTTTATGGTAATCGAAGGGATAGTCTTTGGTCATAAAATCTCCAATAAAGACATAGAGGTGGATAGAGTTAAGATAGAGGTAATTGAGAGATTACCTCCACTTAGCAATGTGAAAGCAATTAGGAGTTTTTTGGGGCCATGCTGGCTTTTATAAGAAGTTTATCAAAGATTTTTCAAAGATTTCTAAACCATTAAGTAACCTACTTGTCTGTGATGTACCTTTTGTGTTTGACAAAGAATGCATGTTTGTCTTTGAAGATCTTAAGAGCAAGCTTTTCTTTGCACTCATCATAGCTCTACTTGATTGGGATTTATCCTTTGAGCTAATGTGTGATGTCTCAGACTTTGTTATTGGGACTGTGGTTGGACAGAGGAAAGATAAGCTAGTTTATGTCATATACTATGCTAGCAAGGTCCTCAACGAAGCACACAAGAATTACAGCACCACTGAAAGAGAGTTATTAACCATTGTGTTTGCTTTTGATAAATTTAGATCTTATCTCGTTGGCTTTAAAGTAACTGTTTTCACTTACCGTGTAGTACTAAAGTACTTGATGACTAAGTAAGAATCGATTACTACTTTAAGAATTCAACATCGAGATCAAGGATAGAAGAGAAGTGAAAAACAAAGTGGCAAACCACCTCTTAAGAATTTTATGTGAATATGATAAATCCTACGACCCTTATGTGAATGAATGCTTTCCAGATGAACACTTGATGATGATTCAAGAGGCACATTGGTTTGTTGATATTGCCAACTTCAAGGCCATTGGGGAGCTACCTTCCGAAATCAACAAGCATATAAGAAAAAAGCTGATCAATGACTCCAAATACTTCATATGGGATGAACCTCATCTCTTTAAAAGATGTTCTGATGGAATACTACGAAAGTGCATTTCATATGAAGAAGGGCAAGAAGTTCTCTCTGGCATTATCATGAGTCAAACTATGGAAGACATTTTGGAGGGAAAAGGATTGCAGCAAATGTGCTACAATGTGGTTTCTTCTGACCCACCATTTTCAAGGATACAAGGGATCTAGTGAAGAGATGTGATGAATGTCAGAGAGTTAAAAATCTACTAAAGAAGAATGAAATGCCACAAAACTTTATCCTTGAATGGAGCTATTTGATGTATGGGGAATTGATTTTATAGGATCATTTCCATCCTCATACTCAAATAAATACATTCTAGTGGCAGTGGATTTTGTATCTAAGTGGGTAAAGGCAATTGCAACTCTAACCAATGACAGCAAGAAGGTGATCAACTTCCGTAGGAAGAACATATTCAGTAAATTTGGGGTGCCCAAAGCTTTCATAAGTGATGGAGGGAGTCATTTCTGCAACAAACAATTAGAGACTCTCCTTTTCAAGTATGGAGTCAAACATAAAGTGGCTACATTTTATCACCCCCAAACCGATGGACAAGCAGAAATATCAAATAAGGAACTCAAGAGAATTCTTGAGAAAACTGTTGGAGTTTGAAGAAAGG
>NC_029786.2:49654629-49691159 GCF_000816755.2 Arachis ipaensis | reverse complement strand
GACGCTCTCTGGGCATATAAGACAGCCTTCAAAATACCAATTGGTATGTCTCCCTATCAATTGGTATATGACAAGGCTTGTCACTTTCCTGTAGAACTTGAACATAGAGCATTCTGGGCCATCAAGTTGCTGAATTTTGACAACCGTGTTGCTGGTGAAAAGAGCTGAATGAGTTAGAAGAGTTTAGTATTTAAGTTTTTGAGAATGCTAGGATCTACAAAGAAAAAAAAAACAAAGGAGTGGCATGATCAAAGGATAGCACTAAGAAGCTTTGAAGTGGGATAAAGGATTCTCTACAATTTCAAATTAAATTTTTTTTCTTAAAAAGTTGAAATCAAGGTAGTCAGACCCTTCCTAATCACCAAAGTCTCACCATATGGACATGTGGAAGATCATGGAGGAAAAATCACAAAGAACTTTCATTGTAAATGGACAGAGACTTAAGCGCTATCTAGGGGACATGATGGAGTACCACAGAATGCAACACAATATTATCCTTTGAATTTTTTAGTTAGTAGCAAGTAGTAAGCATTGCAATAACTAGTTTTCATATGCATTCAAGAACCAAAACTAAATGTGATAGAGGCTGATTAAGATTGCATGTAGCATATGATAAACACCAAGTTTGGTGTGTCCGAAGGCACCCTAAAATAGTTTCATGAAACGTTAACTATGTATATCTTAGAAACTTAATTTCTCATTCTTGCAGCATACAACAAAAAAAAAAAATTAAGTTTGGTGTTTCACACATGCCACACACACAATGAAAATTGAAATCACATTTTGATCTTGAAGCATATAAAAGCAACATTTTAGTTTCGAAAAATGTTAAAAAGTTTTTTTGTTTTCCCGCCAATAACAAAAAAAAAAAATTTAATTTTTTCGCTCCTTATTTTGAAAGGGAATCTCAAAGAAAGGATTGATGGATGTAAGCCTTCCAAGGCTAGGGGAACTCGGTCACTTTTGAAGGCATCACATGTGTATCTTGGTTCACGGATACATGGGGAAGAACACTTAACATGTATTGGCTATCAGTTTTGTCCTCTTTCCACTATATTAAACCAAGCTCGAAGCACAACTCCAACTAACCATATTCACTCTCAATCCTTGTCTCCATCTTAAATTACATGCATATCATCCGATTTTCAAAACTCCAACTATCACCATCCATTCTCACCACCCTTCGTCAATAAATTTTCACCTTCGCTTTTCAACCGAACCCCATCTCTCTTATAAATGGCCCTTGCTTTTTGTTTTGGTACTCTATAAGTTTAAGTCTTCCGTGTGAACAACTCCTTTCATTCCTCTCTTTGATTATTATCTATCTTCATTTGACTTTTTTCTTTCTCCCCATCCAAACCCAACCTACACTATTACCCCTTTATTTTGTTCCCATTTGAGTCTCTTTTCCAATCCATGCCCAACATGCATATGTCGCTCACTATATCTTCAAGTCTTGGATCACTATTGATCCTTTCCTCATAACTAAGTTGGTCAAAGGATTTTGGCTTTATTTTAAGTACTCTCTTGATTGAACTTGGGCTGAAGTCTATTTTCACCCCTCTCACATAGCTCTTGAATGGTGGATCACTTCCATTCTCTCTAACAACATTTGCATAGAATTTTTGTACCATTGTCAAGTTCACCCATGAAGGTTGGTTACAAAGAAGTTCCCATCTCCTTTTTCGGATTTCCTCCCTTATTGAAGAGAAGTCATTATTCTCAAGTTTGAAGCTTGCTTTGGGAATGGCTTCCTTGTCGACCATCCAACCATTGAATTGGAGTTGGTGGAATGGAGACTTGGATCTTCCTCTATCAAAGTCGGGATGCTCAATCGGTTGCTCTCCTTTTTTGCTTTTGGCATTAGAGGATGAGGCCATGAGAATGTCTATGAGCAATTGCCGATTCTACCATACCAAACTTAGAGTAGTGCTTGTCCTCAAGCACAAAATGAGGCTTAGTGGGAAGCACAAAGTGACGGACAAAACAAGGTCGAGATATGTTGAGGAAGAAGAAGATGTTAGGTGTATGGAGAAGTAAGAAGAAAGTAAGATAACAACAAGAGAAACACTTGGAGTGATGAAGGACGGGAACAAAATAAAGGGGTAATAGTGTAGGTTGAGTTCGGATGAGGAAAAGAAAAAAGTTAGATAGTAATCAAAAAGAGGAATCAAATGTAAGTTTATAAAGTACCAAAGCAAAAAGTAAGGGCCATTTATAAGAGGAGTGGGGTTTGGTTGAGAAGGGTAGGTGGAAATTTATTGATGAAGGGTGGTGAGAAGTTGGAGTTGTGGGAATCGGATGGTATGCATGTAATTTAAGATGGAGACAAATATAGAGAGTGAATATGGTTGGTTGGGGTTGTGCTTCGAGCTTGGTTTAATGTAGTGGGAAGGGACAAAATTGATAGCCAATGCATGTCAAGTGTTCTTCCCCATATATCCGTGAACCAAGGTACATATGTGATGCCTTCAAAAGTGACCGTGTTCCTATAGCCTTGTAAGGCTTTCATCCATCAATCATTTCTTTGAGATTACCATTTAAAATAAGGAGAAAAAAAAAATCAAATTTTGGGTTTGGTTATTAGCGGGAAAACAAAGGAAGTGTTTAACATTTTTCGAAACTTAAAATAATGGCTAGTTAAAAATGTTGTTTTTATATGCTTCAAGATCAAAATGTGACTTCAATTTTCATTGTGCATGTGACATGTGTGGAACACCAAATTTAGTTTTTGGTTATGCGTTGCAAGAATGAGAAATTAAGTTCTTAAGATAGACATATTTAATATTTCATGAAGCTATCTTAGGGTGCCTTCGGGCATACCAAACTTGGTGTTTATCATATGCTACATGCAAATCTTAATGAGCCTCTGTCACATTTGGTTTTGGTTCTTGTATGCACATGAAAACTACTTATTTGCAATGCTTACTATTTGCTACTAAATCAAAAATCAAAGGATACTAGACATGGGTTGTCTCCCATTAAGCGCTTCTTTAACGTCATTAGCTTGACGTTTCGGCTAACTTAGCTGAGGTTGTACTTCATCTTGAGGTCCTCCATCATGTCTCCTAGATAGTGCATAAGTCTCTGCCCATTTACAGTGAAAGTGAAAGTTCCTTGTGATTTTTCCTCGATGATCTCCACATGTCCATATGGTGAGACTTTGGTGATTAGGAAGGGTTCTAACCACCTTGATTTCTACTTTTCAGATAAAATTTTTAATATGGAATTGTAGAGAATAACTCTTTGTCCCACTTCAAAGCTTCTTGGTGCTATCCTTTGGTCATGCCACTTCTTTGTCTTTTCTTTGTAGATCTTGGTATTCTCAGAAGTTTGAATTCTAAACTCTTCTAGTTCATTCAGCTGTAACATTCTCTTTTCACCAGTAGCATGGTTGTCAAAATTCAACAGCTTGATGGCCCAGAATGCTTTATGTTCAAGTTCTATAGGAAGGTGACAAACTTTGCCATATATAAAATTGATAATGAGACATACCAATTAGTGTTTTGAAGGCTGTCCTATAAGCCCAGAGAGCGTCATCTAGTTTCTTAGATTAATCATTTCTTGAAGCCCCAACTGTTTTCTTAAGAGTTCTCATTCAGTTCCTGTTTGATATCTCTGCTTGTCCACTGGTTTGGGGCGATAAGGCGTAGCCACCTTATGTTTGACTTCATACTTGAGGAGGAGAGTCTCTAATTGTTTGTTGCAGAAATGACTCCCTCCATCACTTATGAGAGCCCTAGGCACCCCAAATCTGCTGAATGTGTTCTTCCTAAGGAAGTTGATCACCATCTTGTTGTCATTGGTTGGAGTTGCAATTGCTTCTACCCACTTAGATACATAATCCACTGCAATTAGAATGCATTTATTTGAGTTTAAGGATGGGAATAGTCCTATAAAATCAATTTTTCATACATCAAATAGCTTAAATTCTAGGATAAAGTTTTGTGGCATTTCATTCTTCTTTGGTAGATTTTTAGCTCTCTGACATTCATCACATCTCTTCACTAGTTCCCTTGCATCCTTAAAAATGGTTGGCCGGAAGAAACCACATTGTAACACATTTGCGGCAGTCCTTTTTCCTCCAAAATGTCCCCCATAGTTGGACCCATGACAATGCCTAAGGACTTCTTGCCCTTCTTCATATGAGATGCACCTTCGTAGTATTCCATCAGAACATCTTTTAAAGAGATAAGGTTAATCCCATATGAAGTATTTGGCGTCATTGATCAGCTTTCTTCTTAGATTCGTCTTGATTTCGAGAAGTAGCTCTCCAATGGCCTTGAAGTTGGCAATATCAGCAAACCAAGGTGCCTTTTGAATCATCATCAAATGTTCGTCTGGGATGCATTCATTCATACAAGGGGTGTAGGCTTCATCATCTTCACATGAAATTCTTGAGAGGTGGTCTACCACTTTGTTTTTCACTCCTTTTTTATCCTTGATATCGATGTTGGATTCTTGAAGTAGTAGAATCCACCTTATTAGCCTTGGCTTGGATTCTTGATTGGTTGGTCAACAAGTACTTTAGTGCTGCATGGTCAATGAAAACAGTTACTTTAGAGCCAATGAGATAAGATCTAAATTTATCAAAAGCAAACACAATGGCTAAAAACTTTTTCAATGGTGGCGTAATTCTTTTGTGCTTCATTAAGGGCCTTGCTAGCATAGTATATGACATGAACTAGCTTATTTTTCCTCTGTCCCAACAACCCCAATAGCAAAGTCTGAGGCATCACACATTAGCTCAAAGGGTAAATCCCAATCAGGTGGAGTTATGATGGGTGTATAGGAAAGCTTTCTCCTAAGATCCTCAAAGGCAAGCCTGCATTCTTTGTCAAAAACAAAGGGTACATCATAGACAAGTAAGTTACTTAAGGGCTTAGCAATTTTTGAAAAGTCTTTGATGAACCTCTTATAAAAACTAGCATGCTCCAAAAAACTTCTAATTACTTTCACATTGCTAGGTGGAGGTAATCTCTCAATTACCTATACCTTAGTTCTATCCACTTCTATGTCTTCAATGGAGATTTTATTACCAAGGACTATCCTTCAGTTACCATAAAATGACATTTTTTTCAGTTTAAAACTAGGTTAGTCTCTTGACATCTCGTTAGCACCAAGGCTAGGTGGTGTAAGCAATTAGGAAAAGAATTGCCAAACATTGAAAAATCTTTTCAATCATGTTTGAGAAGATAGATAGCATGCATATTTGGAATGTGGCCGGTGCAATGCACAATTCAAAGGGCATGCGTCTATAAGCAAAATCACCATATGGGCAAGTAAATGATGTCTTCTCTTGGTCTTTGGGATCAACTATAATCTGATTGTAGCTTGAGTAGCCATTCAAGAAACAATAATATTCATGCCTAGCAAGCTTTTCTAGCATTTGTTCCATGAAAGGGAGTGGGAAGTAATCTTTCCTGGTGACATTATTAAGCTTTCCTGTAATCTATGCACATTTTTCAACCAGTGACAGTTCTTGTGGGAATCAGCTTGTTCCTCTCACTAGGCACCACAGTGATGTCTTCTTTCTGGACCGGGCTTATCCAGGGACTGTTTGAAATGGGGTAAATAACCTCGGGTTGCCATAGCTTCAATACCTCATTCTGCACTACATCCTTCATTGCTGGATTTAACCTCTTTGTAGCTGATTGGAGGGCTTAGCATCTTTTTACAGGAGTATCTTGTGCATGCACATGGAGAGACTTATTCCCTTCAGATCAGAAAGAGTCCGCCCAATAGCATCTTTATGCCTTTTTAATACTTCAAGAAGTTCCTTCTCTTGCTCCTCACTTAAGGTGGAATTGATGATCACATGATAGGTTTTATTACTTCCCAGGTAAGCATACTTGAGATTGTGGGGTAGTGTTTTCAGCTCCAACTTGGTGCTTCTTCCTCCTCTTTTTTCCTTTCTAGTGTAGTTGGATTGCTCATGTTTTTTCTCGAAACTTCACTGCCTGTTTATTGATTTCTTCCAAACTTCCTCAAGTTTGTCCTCTTCTAAGACTTCTTGCACGGAGGTCTCAATTGCATCTAGTCTCATACATTCTCCAAGAGGTTCCTTTGGGTAGCTCATGGCTTTGAATACATTGAACATTATTTTCTCATCATGTAATATGAGGACCAACTCTCCTTTTTGCATATCAGTGATTGCTCCAGCTATTGCTAGGAATGGTCTCCCTAGAATAATTGAGGCATTGGCTTCTTCCTCCATGTCTAACACCACAAAGTCTGTTGGAAAAATGAAGTCTCACACATTCACTAGCAAATCCTCCACTGCCCCATGAGGAAGCTTGAATGATCTATCTGTCAACTGGAGTGCCATTCTTGTTGGTTTGGCTTCTTCGATCCTCATTTTCTTCATTATTGATAAGGACATCAAGTTAATACTAGCTCCCAAATCGCACAAAGCTTTTTCAATAGTGATGTCCCCTATGACACAAGGGTTTTGGAAGCTCCCAGGATCCTTTAACTTTTGAGGTAGTTTTTGTTGGATGACAGCAATACACTCTTCCGTTAGTACCACTGTTTCCTTGTTTCTCCAGTTCCTCTTTTTGGCCATAAGTTCTTTCAAGAACTTAGCATAGAGGGGCATCTGCTTCAATGCTTCAGCAAAGGGTATGTTGATTTGAAATTTCTTGAATATCTCCAAGAACTTGGAGAATTGGTTATCCTTTCCATCCTTTCTCAATCTTTGGGGGTAAGAGTCCTTTGACACATAAGACTTCAAAATTTCTTTCTCCTTTGGTGGAGTGGGTGCAGGTGCTTTCTCTTCTTCTTTGTTGCTTGTGTTCTTATCAACTTCCTCTTCTTGTGGTTCCATTGAAGATGCTTCCTTCACTATCTTTCCACTTCTCAGTGTAATGGCTTTACACTCTTCTCTTGGATTAGTCATAGTGTCACTAGAGAATGTGTGAGTGGGCATGGGTACTTGCTTGGAGTGATACCCAACTTGTGCTTCAAGATTCTGAATTGAGGCTCCTTGATTCTGCATGTTGGATCTTACTTCTTCCTTAAATGCTTTCATGTCCCCTGACTACTGATGTGAGAATTAATGTTAATCTAGAATTTCACAAAAATAGAATCTCGTTGCAAGCATAGTCTAGACCAACAATTGACTCTCAATCAAAGTTTAAATCAAGATGTCACAATTAAAATCAAATAACCAAGAGTATTTAAACTCTAGGGACGTTCTCCCTAGGAATTGCATTTAAGTGTCATATTTATTTGATATGAGATCAAGGGGGTTTGAGATTGCAAGAAATTAAAATGCAAGAAAGTAAATAAGCATACAAGGAAATTAAAACTCAAAGCAAGTAATATCAAAAATAGAATTCAAGTGACAAAAAGTCAAAAGGGGATAATTACGTAGAATTAATCCCAATTAGTCTATCCTAACATCGAGGATAAGTCAAAAGGACATAATTGATCATAATCCATAAGTCCTAGTCAACTCACTAATTAACTTAGTGAAAGACTAGCGTCAATGGAAACCAAACCAACTAACAATCCTAACACAATATGGAATGGACATTCATAACTCAAGTTCACCTAATTATCTAATTCCTAGTCAAGAATGTGAAAAACTATACAAAAATTATAAGAGACATTTTATCAAACACCTATCATGCATAAAAGGGAAAATATCATAAAATGCAATAATAATAAAATTCATAACTACCAATTGTAATAAAATGATAATAACAGCTCAAATAAGCATCAAAGAAATATAAAACATTAAAATTGCATTAATGAAACCAAAATTGACAAGAGTATTCATAAACAAAAAATGACAAAATTGAGAAAATGACAAAAGAAATTAAGAAGATCAAGACAAGAAAGCATAGAAACATAAGTGAAACTACATTAAAACAAGAATTAAAATCTAAAATTAAAAAGAAATTAAGACAAATTCTAAATTCTAGAGAGAAGGGGGAGCTTCTCTCTCTAAAAAACTAAGCTAAGACATGTAAAAATCTAAACCTAATTGCACCTCCTTCATCCCTCTTCAATATGGCTTGAATTAGCTTCAGAAATGAGTTGGATTAGACTCTGGAAGTCCAAAAATAGCTGCCAACAAGTTGCAATTAATGAGGTCACGTGCCACGATTTGTGCGTACGCACAGGGGGTGTGTACGCACACTTGCTGATTTTCTTCTTGTGTGCGCACAAGTGTGTGCATACGCACACCCAAACCCCATGTCCACTATGGACATATGCAAATCATTTTGATGCCCCAGATGTTAGCTTTTCAATGCTGCTGGAACCGTCTCATTTGGACTTCTATAGCTCAAGTTATGATCAATTTAGTGCGAAGAGGTCAGGATTGACAACTTTGCAAATCCTTCATTTCTTGAATTCTTCCACTTTGCATGCTCTCCTTCCACTTCTTCAAGTCATTCTTGCCTTCAAAACCTTAAATCGCTCAAATAAACATATCAAGGCATCGAATGGGAGAAAAGTGAATTAAAATTGGCAATTTTAAGCATAAAAAACATATTTTTCACAATTAAGAACAATTAGGAGAGAATTCCCAAAAGCATGCTATTTCAATGAATAAATGCAAGAAAAGTCAATGAAATGCACCTAATTAAAGCAAATAAATACCATGAATTGTGAATTCATTACATCCCCACACTTAAACAATAGCATCTTCTCATGCTATACCAAAGGAAGACAAGAAGGGGAATCAACAATTATTCAATGTAACTATCTATATACAATCTATCTATATGTATGTAACTGTTCTACCTTATACTATCTACCTATATGCATTTGCGTAGTCCAAGTAAATCAATTTCCAAGAAAGCATCTATATCAAGTATGGGCTAAGACAATCGTATCCAAGTTACATTCTCAATTGAATTGAGTCATATAAAACAATTTAACAAACTTGCAAGATAACAATGATTATAGGTGGAAATATGGAGTTGAGTAATTGAATCCTCATCGGATGTGTATATGCACTCAAGTCGCTCAAGTTTCTAGGGTCAATCCCCTCAATTCTCCTCTAATCATTCTTTCTAAAGTTTGTTATTCATCTAACCAATTAACAAAAATCTAATGTACATATGCAAAAATCATGAGATCTTTTTAAGGTTGTAATGGGGCTAAGGGTAAGGGTAAGTATATATATATAAAAATATGGCTAAGTGAGCTTACATTTGAATCTTTGATTAACCTAAGTTATCACCTAGCACATACACAACCTATACAATTCTAATATCTACATATGCATTGCTTTTTATTGAATTTCACATAGGGATAATTTTGTCCCTTTTTTATTATTTCTTTTTTTTTTCTTTTATTTTTTTTTGTTTTTTTTAACATAATATATACACCAACTCATCAATGCGTATGGTTTCTATAATATTACATGAGCATGTACCCAAATTCTCAATAGTTCTCAATAAGCATAAAACACATTTTCATCAACCAAAGTTTTTATATCTTCCCCACACTTAAACATTACACACCCTCACTAACTTAAGCTATTCAAAGATTCAAATAGGATAATTAATTGTTTTTCGCTAAAGGATAGTGATGTGGCGATATAAAGAATAAAAGGGGATTAAAACGGCTCAAAGTGACAAACAAAGGTAAATGAAATGGTAGGCTATTTGAGTTAAGTGAGCTATAAATAAGTGATGACTTCAATTACATAAATGCATAAATATACATTAAACAATGGATATATAGAATTAAACAAATCAAAGATTGCAATCATAGAGAAGAACAACACACAGAATGAAATATGTGGTCAAATGATGTAACCATACTATAAGGCCCAAAAACTCACATGTTGTATGTTCTTTAACTCAAAAACCATGTTCCACAATGTATAAATCATGCAAGTTTCAAAAAATTTTAACTCAATTCAATTTGAATTTCAATGCCCTATATAAAAAGTAAGTTTTTTAGAAATTTCATTAAATTGACTAGCATTTATTTTATATATGTATATATAATGTGATTGGATGGAAAATGTCAAAAATCCTAAGTTTAATTCTTAATTTCAATCAAACCAAAATAGCAAGTGTATAGGAAATCAAACTAGGTGCAATCATCACATCATTCAAATCACAATCATAACTAAAGGCTAAAAAAAAAAAAATCTAAAAACATGTATAACTACAATATAATACTAGGCTATGTATAAACAAAATTAAAAGGTGCAATGAACTAAGTAAAAAGTACTAAATTAGTAAAAAGGTTTTCAAAAAGATGAAATATATACAAAGCAACTAAAAAGCATAATAAGAAACTAAACTAAAAGTGTTCGGAAATGAAATTTTTTACCCAAAATGCGCTGCTGAAGTTGGACAACCTCCCCACACTTAAGATGTAGCACCATCCTCGGTGCTCAAGATCATGCGGAGTGGAAGGAGTCGTCACGGCGTCGCCTCCACCTTCAGCTGGTGGGTCTCTTGCCTCCTCCGGCTCATGATGTTGGGCTTCCTCCTCCGCAGAATGCTTGGATGGAGTGGCTGCAAGAACGATGGTGGTGCTATAAAGCAGAGGACTAAGCCACAAAACAGCATATATATGAAGTGAACAAATAAAATAAATTTGAATGGAAGCATACATGAGATTCAAGTTAAAAGAAAATAGAAGTAACTTCCAATCAAATTAAGTAATCTAAGATAGCTAACTTGCTTGTTTATCAAATATAAAGAGAAGAGGGGAGCGTTGTTACTATGCACGAAGAAAAAGAAAACAGTTAAAAAGTTAAAAGTAATGTTAGTTAAAAAGGAAAAAGAAAGTTAAAAGTTAAGTGAAGAGAAAAAAAATTAGTTGAAAAAGAAAAGGAAAGGTTAAGAGTTAGGTGAAGGAAAAAAAAATAGTTAGTTGAAAAAGAAAAACAAAGGTTAAAATTTATATGAAGAAAAAGAAAAAGTTAGTTGAAAAAGGGAAGAAAAGTCAAATGTTAAGTGCATCGTAAAACGTTCCTTAATTCCAAAAAGTTTCCAAAGTTTCAAAACAAGCAAGTTTATATTCACTTCTCAACAATTCAAGATGCGAAAACAAGTAACGCAAATGTATGTGTAGAGCACATAATCAAAGAATAATTGGGCACATTCACTTTGCACAAGGTAGGACATTTTGGTGTTAACAAAAGTAAAACCTTGATGAACAAGATAATCAAGGAACATTCAAACACCAAAATGCCATGAAGCATGAAAATCACAAAGTTGAGATAAGAATTTAAAAGTTTATGCTCTATGTGACTTAAGGTAGTTTAGGCATGAAAAAGATGAATCAAATTAGCCACATAGGTAAAAAAAAATCTTCAACCTTGTGAGAGTATGCAAAAGAGGCTCCAATTTAAAAGAAATCAAAGTTTATGGTCAAATTGAATTTCATTTAAGGCTTATTCATTTACATGTTTTCACCTATAATCATCACTCTTCTTGCAAGTTTATAAAATCTTTAATAGCTCAATTCAATTGTGGTTTGGCTTGGTTGATTAATACCTTTAGCCCTTGTGCTTATATTGATATTCTTGGGAATTGATTTATTTTGACCAAGCAATTGCATTCATGTAGATAGTTGCATATAGTTTAGGTTGCATATAGTTTATTTACATTGAATAAATGTTGATACCCTTTGTTTCTCTCTTGGTTTAAGCATGAGGACATGCTTGGTTTAAGTGTGGGGAGGTTGATAAACCCCATTTTTAGGGTTTATCTTGTGCTTAATTTGGAGGATTTTATGACCTTTTACACACATTTATTCAATGAAATAGCATGGTTTTATGATTGGCTCCTAAATTGTGCTTAAGTGTGAAAACATACTTTTTAGACCTTTAATTTGATGATTTTAATTCACCTTTGATTCCACTAGATGCCTTGATGTGTGTGTTAGTGATTTCAGGTTGAAAAGGCTAGGAATGGATCAAAGGAATGGAGAGGAAAGCATGCAAAGTGGAGAAATCATGAAAAATCAGAGATTGGGAGAAATTCACTCCACGCGCACCCGCAGCAGACGCGCACGCGTGAAATGACGTGGTCGCAAGGCGACGCGTACGCGGACACGACGCGTACGCTTGGATGGAAAATTGTCAAGCGACGCGTACGCCTGACGTGCGCGTATGCGTCGATGTTCGCACGTGACCCACTTAAAGTGAATCCGCTGAGGGCGATTTTTGGGCTTCCCAGGCCCAAATCCAACTGATCTCTGATGCTATTTAACCCAAGGACTGAAGGGGAATCACAGGTCTAGTTATCATATTTTAGTTTTAGTCTAGTTTTTGGAGGGAAAGTTAGTTTTAGAGAGAGAAGCTCTCACTTCTCTCTAGAATTAGGATTAGGTTAGATCTAGATTAGAATCTCTTAGATCTAGGTTAATTTTATGATTTGATTTACTTTTCCTTTTGTAATTCTTCTTTTTCTACATCTCCTCTCTCTAGTTTAGCATTTAATTCTTGTAATTCTCTACTTTTATGTTGATGCACTTTTGTTTCTTCTATTTCTCTTTTAAAGCAATTTATGATTCATGTTCCTTTATTGTTGAATTGCTTAATTCATTTTACTTTCCTTTTATGCCTTCCATGTGTATGATGAAATGCTTGGTTGGATTATAGAGTAGATTTTTCTCCTCTTGGCCTAGGTAGAGTAATTAGTGACTCTTGAGTTATCTAATGCTTTTGTTGATTGATAATTAGAAGTTGCTAGTTGATTTGAATGCCTCTAAAGCTAGTCTTTCCTTAGGAGTAGATTCGGACTTGAGGAATCAAGTTAATTCATCCACTTGACTTTCCTCCATAGTTAGAGGTTAACTAAGTGGGAGCAAGGGACAATTCCCATCACAATTAAAGAGGATAGCTAGGATATGACTTCTAATTCTCATTCCTTGCCAAGAGCTTTTCTAGTTGTTAGTTTATTTTCATTGCCATTTACCTTTCTTGTTCCTAATTCCAAAAACCCCAAACATACCTCATAACCAATAACAAGAACACTTTATCGCAATTCCTAGGGAGAATGACCCGAGATTCCAATACTTCGGTTATTATTTTTAGGGGTTTGTACTTGTGATAAACAAATTTTTGTATGAAAGGATTATTGTTGGTTTAGAAACTATACTTGCAACGAGAATTCATTTGTGAAATTCTATACCATCAAAAATCCACTCAACAAAATGGCACCGTTGCCGAGGAGTTGCAATGGTGTTGTGTTATTGGTTATTGTATATATGTGAATATTGTGAATAGCTTGATTTTTGGATTGCTTGTTAGTTTTTTGCTAGTTTTAGGACTTTGTTTCATTCTTTCTTATTAGTTTTTGTTTCTTATTTTCTCTTTTCATTATGAATTCTCACTTTGGCTATGAGTTTGGTTTTAACTATGTTGTAAAAAATGAGGCCTACAAGGAAGATGTGTATCAAGGATGGGATAATCAAAGGTGGGAGGAGCCATATGCATATGATCAATCCTCATGGCAACAACCTCCACCAATACACTATGAACAAGAGCCATTCTATGATGCATATCAATCCAATGGTTATGGTGAATCTCCTTGTGACTTTCAAGAATCATCACCATATGCCTACGAACCATATCCTCAATATAGCCATCTACCACACTCACAAGCCTCTTTTCACCAAACACCTCCATATGACCCTAATTCATATCCACCATACCAACCACCTTTTGAACCATATGAGCCATACATGGAACCACCATTCCAATATTAATACTCCCAAGAACAACCTTCCTATTATGAATGTAACGACCCAATTTTCAATATGTCTAGATCATACCGAAAATTGAGCGCTACCAATTTGTCTTCCTAGTTAATTTCTATTATTTATCACGTGAGCCTGATTCGTTGTTAAAAGCGTAGTTAATTTGCGAGGTATATTTTTTTAAAAAACGTTTGGATTAATAAAAGGAATCATTCATAATCAACTCACAACTGATAACAGATAAAACAGTTATAAGCAACCACACATAAATACATCGCAAGTAGCTAGCAACATTCAGTGATCTAGCCCTTATTAGAGTATAGACCTTTAGTTAGAACACCCCTAGATATAGCTAGATAATAACTATATACATATACATACATACAACATCCCAGGTCCTGACCTGTTCAAGAGGTCCCTAAGCTAGCACCTAGGCTAGCCTAGACTCTATACTCACCTAGTCCCTCTAAGCTACTAAAGCGAGGGAAAGTACGTTCTACGTCTTCAAAGCTCAAGTCAGGTGGAACGTCATCGAAAGGTAGAACATCATCTGTTACTCCTCTACATGATCAGACATTGCCATATGACGTCTCTCTGGTACCTCATGAAGTAGTCACACAACAGGAGTCTCGTACACAGGATTTAGGTTAAAGTTCACGTTCAAACAGGGTGTAGACATCGGCTGGTCTCACAGTACATACATATAAACAGAGAATGAGATTCACCCTATACTCAGAAGACTACCTAGAGCAAAATTCTTTTTGGGAACGATCGTCAGCGAATTACCGAAGGGTACTCATGCTTCCATCTGAAGGGGGAAGGGAGAGAGAAGGGGTAAGAACTGGGGAGTTCTTAATAGGGCCGGGGTTATTAGTTAAGTTCATTAATTCCGTGTTGTTTAGCAGATAAATAGCAGAATACTGAGAAGCAGTAGACAGAAGAAACAGATAAATAGAGAAAATAGAGAAAATAAAAAGCAAAACACAAACAAAAGAATACTAGAAAACAAAACACAGACACAGAGAATAGAATGAAAACAAAGAAGGCATACATTCAAACAACAATCATAACAGAGGAAATGCGTAACCAAATATGATGCATGTCTAGACCTAGTCCAGGTAATGAGCTCATCTGTCGGTTACATACCCGCTCCCGACATTACCTAGCAACCTCTGTCTGAATAAGGCTTTCCTGTTGGCAATATCCACTGCAAGCAACCTTTGTCTTGCAGGGTATCCACTGAAAGCAACCTTTGTCTTGCAGGGTGGCACTTATTAGCCGATATACGCCCAACAGACTCACTGTAAGCAACCTCTGTCTTACAGGAGCGACAACATACTCACTATAAGCAACCTCTGTCTTATAGGAGCAACAACACACTCACTGTAAGTAACCTCTGTCTTATAGGAGCACACTCATCTCGATACCTCTGTAAGCAACATCTGTCTTACAGCAAAGCATTATAGCAAGGTATCCCAGGAAAGCGTTCTCAGTGGTCATACCACCATCTATCTGACTGCCTCTCTGCTGTAGATTCTTACATAATCATTCTCATTATCATCATTCATTAACATTCTCATTATTCATCATCACTTTCACATTCTTATGCAGTACCTCTTTCTTTCTCTGTTCAATCGTGCTATACAAACTCTACAGCTTTTACTTTTACAACATCTTAACTCAAACCATTTCTCTTTATCACATTACTCTTTTCTCTTTGTCTTTTTACTTTGCTCTGATTATTCTTTTCTCTGTATCCCTTTATTCTTCTCTGGTTACTCTATTCTCTGTGTTTCTTTACTCTGCTTTGATTTCTCTGCTTAACATATGTATTTAAAGCTTCTGTAAATGTCGGTATGAATAGTTAGTCTGTTCCAAGTATAGGTTCATTAAGTCAATACTATAATATTTTATTATTATTTATTATTTTATTAATATATTTTCGAAAATTACCCCACTTTAACTTTTAACCTTTAAAAATTCACTTTTTACCATCCGTAACTTTTAATATTTCTACTTTAACCACCCTAACTTTCAGAAATTACAAAATAACCCCTCAAACACCAAAATATTTACTTCCTTGCCATTTTCAAGATCTAAAAGGTGTTCTTCATTGTTCTTCACCACACTCAAAGTGTTCTTCATGTTCTTCGTATATTCTTCAGATTCTTTCTCTGTTTTTACCCATTTTTCAGTCTTTTCAATAACCGATTTTCACCATAATTCAAAATAAATTAGCAGCCAATAAAACCCCATATTTTCTACATGATTTTAAGACAAATTGATCCCCAATTTAGGGCCTAGGGTTTCATTTTCCAGCTACTCGAAGAACATAAACTCAAAGCTTGAATTTCATCAAATTTCATCAAAATTTCACCAAATTTTCACCAAGAATCAATCATATACGCAACCGATTTTTAGCACAGCCAAATCATACAACATTCACACAACTCAAACACAAATAATCAAGATTAATTTCATGACACCCTACCTGGATTTGCTGCTCCAAATCTGGTTACTCAACTAGCATAAATGACACTAGTAACATATTTATTATGAGAATAGAACATGTATGATGAGGCCTTAGCATTGCTAAAGTCATCAGAGAGTGCTGGTGCTAAGCTACACCAGTAAATCGTAAACTTGGTTAAACTGATTTCCTGTTTTTAACTAAAACAGACCAGGTAACCTTATAATATCATTCAAGAATCTTCCAATACTAATATAATACTAATATTATACTATTATCTCTCTTCTCTCATGAATCGAGTCCGGTTCATCAAACTGAGACTATTTATGAAAAACTGAATCGAAACTGCTAACCGATATGGTTCAAAAACTAGGATCTTCGTGACCGCGTTATCAAGCTTGCCTCAGAAAAGGTTCTAGCTTAAGGATGACATAATGAAAATGAGGATTGAGATTCTTGATGATACATTATAGGTGTTCCCTATACTGATCTTCCGGAGTTCTCCGTACTTTCAGAAAAGATCTCGCGTACTCGAAAATCAGGGTTGTTACATTCTTCCCTCCTAAAAGAAAATTTTGCCCTCAAAGTTTTAGCCGCATGCAACAATCCTTCTTCAAGCGGTCTATTTCCTTCAAGCCATCCTAACGAAGAGATCGAATCATTCCTTACAGCATCCAAATCTCACACGGCCATAGCCATGAAGATCATAACAACTATGAAGATAGTTGTGGCTCACGTCGATTCTTCGTTCGGAGCTCGATTAAACCATGCCTATTCACAGTCATTGAGGTCTTATCCGCACCAAAAAATCAACATTAAGGTGATCAGTCTTAATATCTCAAGCTAGGCACGAACATTCCCAAAATGAGCACTCATAGACATACATGCCAAATGTACCTTGAAGATACCCTAACAGCATGAGACACACAATTAGAGTATGCAATGAAGCATAGTCAGTCCACTCTCCAGGCTCTACTGGGAACGAACTGCTCTGATACCAAATTGTAATGACCCAATTTTCAATATGTCTAGATCATACCGGAAATCGAGCGCTACCAATTTGTCTTCCTAATTATTATCTATTATTTATCATGTGAGCCTGATTCGTTGTTAAAAGCGTAGTTAATTTGCGAGGTATATTTTTTTAAAAAATGTTTGGATTAATAAACGGAATCATTCATAATCAACTCACAACTGATAACAGATAAAACAGTTATAAGCAACCACACATAAATACATCGCAAGTAGCTAGCAACATTCAGTGATCCAGCCCTTATTAGAGTATAGACCTTTAGTTAGAACACCCCTAGATATAGCTAGATAATAACTATATACATATACATACATACAACATCCCAGGTCCTGACCTGTTCAAGAGGTCCCTAAGCTAGCACCTAGGCTAGCCTAGACTCTATACTCACCTAGTCCCTCTAAACTACTAAAGCGAGGGAAAGTACGTTCTAGGTCTTCAAAACTCAAGTCAGGTGGAACATCATTGAAAGGTAGAACATCATCTGTTACTCCTCTGCATGATCAGACATTGCCATATGACGTCTCTCTGGTACCTCATGAAGTAGCCACACAACAGGAGTCTCGTACACAGGATTTAGGTTAAAGTTCACGTTCAAACAGGGTGTAGACATCGGCTGGTCTTACAGTACATACATATAAACAGAGAATGAGATTCACCCTAGACTCAGAAGACTACCTAGAGCAAAATCCTTTTTGGGAACGATCGTCAGCGAATTACCGAAGGGTACTCATGCTTCCATCTGAAGGGGGAAGGAAGAGAGAAGGGGTAAGAACTGGGGAGTTCTTAGTCGGGCCGGGGTTATTAGTTAAGTTCATTAATTCCGTGTTGTTTAGCAGATAAATAGCAGAATACTGAGAAGCAGTAGACAGAAGAAACAGATAAATAGAGAAAATAGAGAAAACAAAAAGCAAAACACAAACAAAAGAATACAAGAAAACAAAACACAGACACAGAGAATAGAATGAAAACAAAGAAGGCATACATTCAAACAATAATCATAACAGAGGAAATGCGTAACCAAATATGATGCATGTCTAGCCCTAGTGCAGGTAATGAGCTCATCTGTCGGTTACATACCCGCTCTCGACATTACCCAGCAACCTCTGTCTGAATAAGGCTTTCCTGTTGGCAATATCCACTGCAAGCAACCTTTGTCTTGCAGGGTATCCACTGAAAGCAACCTTTGTCTTGCAGGGTGGCACTTATTAGCCGATATACGCCCAACAGATTCACTGTAAGCAACCTCGGTCTTACAGGAGCAACAACATACTCACCATAAGCAACCTTTGTCTTATAGGAGCAACAACACACTCACTGTAAGCAACCTCTGTCTTGCAGGAGCACACTCATCTCGATACCTCTATAAGCAACCTCTGTCTTACAGCAAAGCATTATAGCAAGGTATCCCAGGAAAGCGTTCTAAGTGGTGGTCGTACCACCATCTATCTGACTACCTCTCTGCTGCAGATTCTTACATAATTATTCTCATTATCATCATTCATTAACATTCTCATTATTCATCATCACTTTCACATTCTTATGCAGTACCTCTTTCTTTCTCTGTTCAATCGTGCTATACAAACTCTACAGCTTTTACTTTTACAACATCTTAACTCAAACCATTTCTCTTTATCACATTACTCTTTTCTCTTTGTCTTTTTACTTTGCTCTGATTACTCTTTTCTCTGTATCCCTTTATTCTTCTCTGGTTACTCTGTTATCTGTGTTTCTTTACTCTGCTTTGATTTCTCTGCTTAACATATGTATTTAAAGCTTATGTAAATGTCGGTATGAATAGTTAGTCTGTTCCAAGTATAGGTTCATTAAGTCAATACTGAAACAGTTTAACTTTTCATATTATACCTAACCCTAGTCGGAACTCAAGAACTAACTATGTTGCCCTAGTTCGTTCACTAATCTCTGTCTGTTTTTCTGTCATTAAAACTTTACAGACTTTTTCTTCGACTTTTATCTTTTCTTTAACTTTTTATCTTTCTTTTATCTTTGCCTCACTAACATGTTATTACCACTCCCTAAGTGTTTTATGAAGGTAATTATGAGATTCTGCGTTTAAAGTTGTCTTTCTAAAGCTTTTACAGAAAGCTGCCTTTTCCGCATTATTTTATTATTTTTATTAAAATATTATTTTTAATTAAATATTATTATTTAATATTTTATTATTATTTATTATTTTATTAATATATTTTCGAAAATTACCCCACTTTAACTTTTAACTTTAAAATTCACTTTTTACCACCCGTAACTTTTAATATTTCTACTTTAACCACCCTAACTTTCAGAAATTACAAAATAACCCCTCAAACACCAAAATATTTACTTCCTTGCCCTTTTCAAGTTCTAAAAGGTGTTCTTCATTGTTCTTCACCACACTCAAAGTGTTCTTCATGTTCTTCGTATATTCTTCAGATTCTTTCTCTGTTTTTACCCATTTTTTAGTCTTTTCAGTAACCGATTTTCACCATAATTCAAAATAAATTAGCAGCCAATAAAACCCCATCTTTTCTACATGATTTTAAGACAAATTGATCCCCAATTTAGGGCCTAGGGTTTCGTTTTCCAGCTACTCCAAGAATATAAACTCAAAGCTAGAATTTCATCAAATTTCATCAAAATTTCACCAAATTTTCACCAAGAATCAATCATATACGCAACCGATTTTTAGCACAGCCAAATCATACAAAATTCACACAACTCAAACACAAATAATCAAGATTAATTTCATGACATCCTACCTTGATTTGCTGCTCCAAATCCGGTTACTCTTTGAAGTGTTCTTAAAGCACTTTTTCCTCCTAAAACACATCAAGAACAACTTTAAAACTCTAAAACCATCAACTAAACAAACTTCAGAAGCATCTTAGGAAGGTTATCCTCACCTTAAACATGCAGGAAATCAAAGATCTTTGGCCCACAAGTCAAGCTAAGCAAGAGATCTAAGGAAGAACATCAAGAAAACACTTGTTTAAGCATGCTTCCTTGAAAACCGAATTGAAGAGGGAGGGAGACAGCCATCTCACCTTATTTCCAGCCTTGATAAATCACATGGTTATTTAGAGGAATAAGAGAGGACCATTTTGGTGAAATCGGAGTTTTGATTTGAGTTTTAATTCAGAATAAATCAAGCTTTGAAGATTAAGTGTTCATGAAAGTTTCTCTCTTTTCTCTCTTGTTATTTTCGGCCAAAATGATGAAATGAGATAGCCTTGGAGGTCTTGGGGGGTGTAAGGTGAGTTGTGATTGGTTGGCTTGGATGTGGATTAAAATAATATTAAAATATCTCTGGTGTACAACTACTAAAATTAGGTGTATCGGAACACTCGTAAAAACATCACTAAAAATTATTTTCTGAGCTACTAGCATAAATGACACTAGTAACATATTTATTATGAGAATAGAACATGTATGATGAGGCCTTAGCATTGCTAAAGTCATCAGAGAGTGCTGGTGCTAAGCTACACCAGTAAATCGTAAACTTGGTTAAACTGATTTCCTGTTTTTAACTAAAACAGACCAGGTAACCTTATAATATCATTCAAGAATCTTCCAATACTAATATAATACTAATATTATAATATTATCTCTCTTCTCTCATGAATCGAGTCCGGTTCATCAAACTGAGACTATTTACAAAAAATTGAATCGAAACTCCTAACCGATATGGTTCAAAAACTAGATTCTTCGTGACCCCGTTATCGAGCTTGCCTCAGAAAAGGTTCTAGCTTAAGGATGACATAATGACAATGAGGATTGAGATGCTTGATGATATATTATAGGTGTTCCCTTTACTGATCTTCCGGAGTTCTCCGTACTTTTAGAAATGATCTCGCGTACTCGAAAATCAGGGTTGTTACAATGAACCCTTTCTCCAAGACAATGAACCCTCTTATCCACTCCAATCCTCAATGGATGAAACCCTTGGCCTTATACTTCAAGGGAAAGGAGAGATGCAAAGGGAGACTTTTGTGGCTACCTTGACCGAGGTAGTAAGCCGATTAGCCTCCCAATGCTTGAGCACTCAAAGCACTCCCATGACCATATGTGGAGAATCAATTGAAGAGCATAGCAAGAAGGAGAGATTGGGAACTCCGGTGGAGAAGGAGGAATGCTATGTTGTGTTAGAACAATTAGAGGAGCCTATGATTGTTGAAGAGGAGGAAGAAGTGGTTGAAAACTTAGGGGATGCGGAACCTCCATGGGAAGCTAAAATCATAGAGAATTCCTCCAAGAGGATTGAATTTGATGTTGAGGAGGAGAGTGCACAACCTCCAAAATAATTCTTGAATGAAGAATTGGAAGGAATGAAGCAAGGACGGAGCTCCCTTGGAGATGAAGATCATGCGTCCAATCTTCTTGGTAAAGAATCCTTTGAACTTGAAGAACCTTCTCCCAATGAGATAGAAAGCAATGTGGAGGTAGATTTCTCTCAACCTCCCATTTATGATTTGAGTGACGGAGAAGAGTTAGATGAAATTGATGAACAAAGGATTGAAGTTGAAGAAGTTTGTGAAGAGGTGAAAGTGGTCAAGGAAGAACATAAGGGAGTAGAGCTTGCAAAGACATTAGAGACACCTCTCCCTAAGCCATCACCATCCATTCTCTCATTCAAGTCGGTAACCCTCTTATCTCTAAGCTTCATTATCCCACTTGAATATGGTTTGCTTAAGACGGATGGTCAACTTAGAAATATTTGTGGCTTTAAAAGCAAAAGGGAGATGGTTAGTGGTTGGCATTGTAAATCAAGGTTCATTGTGGTGACATGTTCAAAGCTTAATAGCAAGGGTTGGTATAGAGCTAGATCGCTTGGGTCTAGGATGATGTTTGGTCACTTCATTGAGAATTCATCTTGCTCACTACCCGGATGGACTAATAATAAAAGTCAACTTCAAGACGGGTATGAAAACAAAGTGTAGGATCCCAGATTACAAGAAGAGGGTCGACTTTGGGAGCCCCAAGCTTGTGAAGAACCCCATCAAGACTTGGTGCCACTCATGAAAAATCTTGGGGCACCATGGAGAACCAAGCATTGGTGGGAGTTCCAAGAAGAATTCAAGCACAAGCCACCTTGAGAGGAGCTCCCCATAAGTCCAACTTAAGGACAATAAACAAAAGTGCTAGGGGGGAGACACCCCACCATGGTAATATCTTTTCATTTTCTCTTTTGTAAATATTGGTAGAATTAGTTTCATTTCATATTTAGATTAGTTGGTTGACTTTATTTGGTAGTCTAGTGTGTTAAATATGGTTTTAAGGTGTTTTGGTAGCTGTTTGGAGGTTTGGAATGCTTGGTTTGGTGCAAAAATATGAAATATTTTGAAAAACAAAGCATCAATCCACGCGCACGCGTGCCCCAAGTTTTTTGGCCAATCCACGCGCATGCGTCGCATACGCGTACGCGTGGATACAAATTTTCCCATTACATACATTAACCCAAGAGTTATGCGAACACTACGCGTGCATTGTGCCTGAGGCACAAACCAATTCACTCGTACGCGTACACGACGTGTACGCGTCACTTTCGAAATAACCCATCGACGCGCATGCGTGATACACACGTACGCGTCGCGTCCATTACACCATCATCCATGCGCTCGCGCCCTGCATGCGTACGCGTGGAAGCTCTTCCTTCACTACACTTCCTTTCTTATCTTCTTTCCCTTTCTTTCCTTCTTCTTTCTTCTTCCCTCCTCCTACCCTTCATCTAACACTTCCAAACACCATCTATAACCACTTCTTTTAGTTAGTTAGGTTTGTAACACCCTATAGGTTCATTAAGTCTATGCTGAACCGATCAGATACTTTATACAGAACTAGGACTCAATATACCAATCACGGCCTCAAGCCCATCCAATCCAACACGGCCCCCGGCCCAAACAGCTAGATCAGCAACCAACTCTTCACAAACCAATCAATTCAAACACAATCACAATTAATGTGGTTCAAGCACAGTCAAGAGCAATTACAACAAGTATAACAGTTAGCAGTTAACATAAGTATTCACATAGGCAAACCAAATACAATATGCACACCCAAACAATATCACATAGATGCAAATGATGAATGCCTGTCCTACTGGCTGTGATATCACATTGTCGGTTTAATTGCCAACCCGACACATTCCCATGGGAATGTTGCCTTTCGATCACGTATAAATGGGAACCCTCTGGGATAACGTGCCCGCCACACGGTCTAGGATGTCAGTGCCTGCACACTCCTGTGATCCGAAAGGATGTAAGCGAGATACTTTGCCTCCGACCTCACATCTACACGTAAGCAGGATTAACCACCGTCCTTACGCGGGCACCGCAACCTCGACAAGCGGGATTAACCACCGTCCTTGCCAGGCGCAAACGACTTATCAACAATCTCGTCAATTATCAAATCTCTCAGCATAAGCGGGACGAACCCGGCCCTTACGCCTACCAAACAATAACTCATCAATCTTGATGATATCTACAATCAATCAGGCTCAAAATCTTAATTCAAAATCATTCTTGGCCCATTTACTTTTAGGTAACAAACGTAGTCAATTCACAGCTAGCCAAGAATCACTTTTCAAAACGGAGCCACTTTTCACATCTTTCCAATACTTCCAAAGATCTCAAAACCCGGCCAAGTTCAAAATCTCTTTGAAAGACTCAAAATCATTCATTTCTAAATCAAGATTTGGTCGTAAGATTCCTCAGCGGAGTCTCAAGACTTCAGGGGAGAATAACCTAACTCATTTCTTAAATTCCTTGAAAACCTCCGAAACTTTAACTTCTTGAGTTGAATAAATAGAATAGGGTTTAAACCCAAAACCAAATCATTTTTAAACCGAAAACCAATTTCATTTCATTCTTAAATCTGTTTCCAAGGGCTCGGGAAGTGTTTCAATTTTAATAAATCAAAGTTTCAGAAAATACTTCAAGCTCTTCCTAAATGTCGTAAAGTGAAATAGATTAATTGAAATCCACGTTTATTTTAAACCCATTAAAACCCCCTCCAAAATCTGTTTACGTAAATCAATTTCCAAAACATAAAAATTTCATATTTAAATTGATTTTTAAGGCATAATTCCTTTCTTAATAATTACATCCAAGATATAGAGATTTTCCTACTAAGGCAAGTTCAAACATAATTTATTTCTCAAATCTTTAAGTCAAAGCATAATTCATTCTTTTCCAAAATAACAATTCCAATCAAAATCTCAGATTTTCTAGAAATTTCGGCAGCATCTCCCCTAAAACTTGGACTTTGCCACCCTTTTCGGGTCCCAACAAAACCAATCATCAATCCTTTCTGACGGGTTCAAGAATAAATCAATTTCCAATAAAACAAAACTCAACTTTCAAATTATCAAAAATCATTCAAATCAACCAATCCAGAAATCTCCAATTTATCAAAATCAGACATTGTTACAATCAAACAAGCACCCATATTCATTCAAGATAAAACCAGACAATTCATAAGACTCACATAACCACCAGAAATACATTTTGTACAACATATCTATTTATAACAACTTCCACTTTAAAATGAATCAGTTTGTATAAAAAGCCCCTACCTCGATACGTTGAAATCACAACCCAAACTCGCTAACTGACTCCTTTCGTATTGACCCGAATCGACTGCAGTCAAAACCTCAGTTCCAACCTGCTTTCTCAGCAACCACAACCACTCTAATCGCAACATATAATAGCCGAGATTAACTCTCATAACAACGAATGCTACAACACCTCAACGTATAATGGAGCAGTAACTAGAGGGCTTTCAGATCGAGACGCTTACCGAACGAAGAAGGAACGGCTAAACCGAAACAGCGGCGGTCTCTGAACCGGCTTGGCGGCAGCCCGACAGCCACCTCAAACAGCAGCGGCTACTGGATTCCGACAACAACAACTGAAATTAACATGCAACGACAATGAAGCTTCCGGAAACCCAAAGGAAACGAAGACCACCTTAAACCCTTACCGACTGTGGCGTTCCCGGCGGCAGCAGCGGCGGCATGGAACTCCGGTGACGCAGCAGTAGCGCAAGCACGACAACGGCGAGGCCAGCAACGCGGTGGCGACAGCAGCTCCGCGGCGGTTCTCCCTCTCTTCTTTGCGAACGGCAACTGACAGTAGGGAGGGTGGATGGCGGCGGCGCAAGCAATGGGACGCGGCGGCGAACTCCTTCCCGTGGTGACTCCCTCGCGAGTCTTCTCTCTCTGTCCGATCTCTCTCTCTCGTCGTGCTCGCCGGCAGAGGCAAGATGGCGACGACAGAACCCAGGCGGTAGCTCTCCGGCGCGGATCTTGGCTCGCGCTCGCCTCTTCTCTCTCCTCCATGGTTGGCGATGGTGGCGACGGGAAGAAGCTCGATGGCGTCCTCTTCCTTCCCGCAAGCTTTCTCCCTCAGTGCGACGGCGTGGTGACCTAGCGGTAAGACGGTGCAACTCTGGAGTGGCTCCTCCCTCTCCTGGCGACAACAACGGCGACGGCGCTCCTCGCCGGCACCGCACCATCCCTCTTTCCCGATTCCTCACTCTCCCTCCGTTCCGACCTCCTGGCGGCGTCACGACGGCGGCGACAGTGGCAGTGACGCCCACCGGCGCCACCTCCTTTCCTTCCTCCTCTCTTTCCCCTCCGGTCCTCCCCCTCTTCTCTTTTTTCCCTTTCTATCTCTTCCTTTCTTCATTTTGTTTGCAGCTACTGCTGCTGTTGTTAGGGTTAGGTGCACTAGTGTGCACTGGGTCAGGGGAACCGGGTAACCGGGTAGGGTTTCCAGGGTTAGGGTTGTGTGTGTTGAGTTTTAGGATTAGGGTAAAATTAGGTACTAGGGTAATTTTGTAATTTCAAATAAAATAGGGATAATATGGTAATTGAAAATAAATTCTAATCCAACAATAATAATATATATAAAATACTATTTGATCATCCATTTTACAAATTATTTTTAATAAAATATTCAAATCCAAAAATTAGAAATAATATACTAAATTTTTTTATTTTCCAAAATAGTAGTATCAATATTTTAAAATATTAATTATTTAGTCCAAATCATATAAAAATCCTTATTATTTCACAACTACAAACTTTACAATTTAAATATATAAAATAACTCAATAATTATAAAATTATATAAAATCTTAATTTAAATAGCCCAAACTCATTATTTTTAGATTTCTAAAACTTTAAGTTGTAAATAGAGAAATACTCCATAAGTATAGAGTTTGGATAAAAACCTTAATTTATTTCAAATCCAATTAATCAAAACTACCTTTAATTACCTTCAATAAGATAATTTATGAAATTAAAAATATAAATAAATATATGACTTGAGATTAGTTCAAAATAGGACTTCTCAAAAGTTTTGGGTCTTACAAGGTTAGTTAGTCAGTAATTTAGTTTAGTTTTTATTTTATTTTCTCTTTTTCCTTATGAGTATTGGATTATTGATTTTTGTTTACTATATATTGCTGCTTATTAATAATTGAATGCTACCTTAGCATAATCATTGTTGTTATTCGTTGTTGGATTCCTTGATTGAGGTTATAATTTGTTACTTGGTTTTGAATTTTTCACGCTTAACCTTGTGAACACCAAGTGAATGACATTGCCTTCAAGCATTTTAATTCTTTTGAATTGCATGATTTGGCTACCATGTGATTTGAATCCTATCCTTTGATTAGGCAATTTCTTGATGGATGTTGATGTTGTGCATTTATCTTAATGCATCGTACTTCTTGATCATAAGCATCCATATGTGTTTAGCTTGAATGCTTTTATGCTTCTTTATCGCTTGCTTGGTTGTTTAGCCTATGAGTTTAGAGCATCTCAAGTACACTAGAATGAGTGACATGCATGCTTCTTTTGTGACATCACTTTTTATACTAGTGTGTGCTCTAAACCGCGCATAATTTAGAATTTACACGCCTATTTGTCCTCAATGTCACACTAATTCACTCACTAAATTCTAGTGACTTACCTCATTCCAACAAGTCACACTTCCTTGCTTTTATATTCTCTTATCTTATGGTGTTACTTTCTGTTTTTTATGATGTACCATAAGCAAACATGGAAGCGGAAGAAAGAACACGCAGCAACCGGTTGATCTACTAGCTGAAGGTGGCAACTCGGAGAGTCGTCGTACCCCCTTGCTCATCTATGAATGCACCGAGGACGGTGCAAACTTTTAAGTGTGGGGAGGTCGTCCGACCGTTCGACGTTCTTTGGTGACAAGATTCTAATCCCAACACTTTTGCATTTCATTTTTAGGTCTTTTAGAATTTTTAGTTTCATTTTCTTATTTTTGCATATGTATACATAATAAGCTTAGTCAAAATAATGAAATTTTTCAAGAATTTTATCTATTGGGCATCCCAATCGATTTGAGTGGAAATTTTTTGTGGAACTTGCTTGAATTATATATATTGTGGAACAAGTTTTTGAGCTAAGAATACAAGCTTGTGAGTTTTGAGCCTAATTGTGTGGTTACATCTTATAACCACTTATTTTCCTTCTTGTGTGCATTATTCTCTTTCTATGATTGTAATCTTTGATTCGTTTGATTCTTTATGTCCATTATTTGGTGTAGACATGCATTTATATGATTGAGGCCATCATTTTATTTAGCTCACTTACCCAAATAGCCTTACCTTTTATCTTCCATTGTTAGCCAATTTTGAGCCAACGATTAACCCACTTGTTCTTAATTTAGCACATTACAAGCCTAAAAGCAAAAAATAATAAATGTCTTAATTTAAAGCTTTGATTAGCTTAGGCTAGTATGTGTGTGTATCATTCACGTGTGGGAAAACTTGGGACATTGGTTGAGTAAAAGGGTAGTTTTGTATTTTCATTGAAAATATTGGGAATTGGGTACATGCTGATGTGTTAATGAAATGCAAAACTATATGCATTGATGCTTTTGTATAGATGTTATTGCAAAAAGAAAAAAATGAATGGAAAAAAAACAAAGAAAAATAAAAAGAAAAAACATATATATATATACCAAAAGAAAAAAAATAGAAAAAAAAATAAAAGTAATAAAAAGGGGACAGAATGCCCCAAGTGAAGCTCGATAATAATCAATGCATATGTGTAGTAATCAAACGAAAATGCATGAGTATGTGAAAAAGTGAAGAATGGGTAGTTAGGTTAGCACTTAAATTGTATAGGTTGCCATAGGTTAGGTGGGAAGTCTAAGCTTATCAAAGATTCAAATCTCAAGTCCACTTGACCAAATATGTATCCTACCTTGACCCTAACCCCATTACAACCTATGAATAAGACCTCATGATACTTGTATGCATGCACGGAATATTTGTTGATTGTTAGATGAAAAACAAATCTTGGAAAGCATGATTAGGGGAGAATTGAGTGAATCAACCCCAAACACTTGAGCGGATAGAGTGCAAACACTTCCGGTGAGGGTTTGATGCTTATTTACATGTTTTCACCTACAATCATCACTCTTCTTGCAAGTTTATAAAATCTTTAATAGCTCAATTCAATTGTGGTTTGGCTTGGTTGATTAATACCTTTAGCCCTTTGTGCTTATATTGATATTCTTGGGAATTGATTTATTTTGACCAAGCAATTGCATTCATGTAGATAGTTGCATATAGTTTAGGTTGTATATAGTTTATTTACCTTGAATAAATGTTGATACCCTTTGTTTCTCTCTTTGTTTAAGCATGAGAACATGCTTGGTTTAAGTGTGGGGAGATTGATATACCCCATTTTTAGGGTTTATCTTGTGCTTAATTTGGAGGATTTTATGACCTTTTACTCACATTTATTCAATGAAATAGTATGGTTTCATGATTGGCTCCTAAATTGTGCTTAAGTGTGAAAACATGCTTTTTAGACCTTTAATTTGATGATTTTAATTTACCTTTGATTCCACTAGATGCCTTGATGTGTGTGTTAGTGATTTCAGGTTGAAAAGGCTAGGAATGGATCAAAGGAATAGAGAGGAAAGCATGCAAAGTGGAGAAATTATGGAAAATCAAGGATTGGGAGAAATTCACTCCACGTGCACGCGCAGCAGATGCGCACGTGTGAAATGACGAGGTCGCAAGGCGACGCGTATGCGCACACGACGCATACGCGTGGATGGAAAATTGTCAAGCGACACGTACGCGTGACGTGCGCGTACGCGTCGATGTTTGCACGTGACCCACTTAAAGTGAATCCGCTGGGGGTGATTTCTGGGCTTTCCAGGCCCAAATCCAACTCATCTGTGATGCTATTTAAACCAAGGACTGAAGGGGAATCACATGTCTAGTTATCATATTTTAGTTTTAGTCTAGTTTTTGGAGGGAAAGTTAGTTTTAAAGAGAGAAGCTCTCACTTCTCTGTAGAATTAGGATTAGGTTAGATCTAGATTAGAATCTCTTAGATCTAGGTTAATTTCATGATTTGATTCACTTATCCTTTTGTAATTCTTCTTCTTCTACATCTCCTCTCTCTAGTTTAGCATTTAATTCTTGTAATTCTCTACTTTTATGTTGATGCACTTTTGTTTCTTCTATTTCTCTTTTAATGCAATTTATGATTCATGTTCCTTTATTGTTGAATTGCTTAATTTATTTTACTTTCCTTTTATGCCTTCCATGTGTTTGAAGAAATGCTTGGTTGGATTATAGAGTAGATTTTTCCCTCTTGGCCTAGGTAGAGTAATTAGTGACTCTTGAGTTATCTAATGCTTTTGTTGATTGATAATTAGAAGTTGCTAGTTGATTTGAATACCTCTAAAGCTAGTCTTTCCTTAGGAGTTGATTAGGACTTGAAGAATCAAGTTAATTCATCCACTTGACTTTCCTCCATGGTTAGAGGTTAACTAAGTGGGAGCAAGGGACAATTCCCATCACAATTGAAGAGGATAGCTAGGATAGGACTTCTAATTCTCATTCCTTGTCAAGAGCTTTTCTAGTTGTTAGTTTATTTTCATTGCCATTTACTTTTTTTGTTCCTTATTCCAAAAACCCCAAACATACCTCATAACCAATAACAAGAACACTTTATCGCAATTCCTAGGGATAACGACCCAAGGTTCCAATACTTCGGTTATTATTTTTAGGGGTTTGTACTTGTGACAAATAAATTTTTGTATGAAAGGATTATTGTTGGTTTAGAAACTATACTTGCAACGAGAATTTATTTGTGAAATTCTATACCATCAAAAATCTACTCATTATATTGACAACACCAGCATCAAACAATTGCGCGGAAAGGAAGTATCATAGGTGAAAGTAGCTTGGAGTCGGACTGGTATTGAAGAATATACTTAGGAGCTTGAATTGGATATGCGGAAGGACTACCCACACATCTTTTTAGGTAACTAAATTTGAATTTTGAGGGCAAAATTCTTAATTGGGTGGGTAGGATGTAAACCCCAAAAAATTTGTGATTAATTAATCAATATATTAATTTTTAATAAAAGAAATTAGAAATATGAATTTTATAGTTTAATAAGATAGAGCTAATTAAAATAAGAATTTTGACACGAATTTCAAAGAGTTTGGCCCAAGATTGGGCCAAACACGCTGAATCGGTCAAAACTGGGCCCACATTGGACCCAAGGCCCAACCCATCTGTCCAATAACTTAAGAAGAGTCAATCTTCTTCCTCCTTTTAGCCAAAAACATGCCGAAGCAATGCTCAAGGCAAGGGGAAGAAGAACAAACCCTTGGCTTTGATTTCAAACCACCATATCTTGCTACTCTGAGCTCCGATCGGTGCACTATTTGGGGCCACATGCCCGTGGCGTTGAGCTCTACAAAGTCCGGTAACTAATTTGGTAAGGAACTTGTGTTAGTGATTTCAGGTTGAAAAGGCTAAGGAATGAAGAGAAAAGCATGCAAAGTGGAGAAATCATGGAAAATGAAGGATTGGGAGAAATTCACCCTACGCGCACACGCACGTGTGAAACGATGAGGTCGCATGGCGACGCGTACGCGTACATGATGCATACGCGTGGATAGCAATTTGTCAAGCGACGTGTACGCGTTGGTGTTCGCACATGAGCCACTTAAAGTGAATCCGCTGGGGGTGATTTCTGGGCTTTCCAGGCCCAAATCCAACTCATCTGTGATGCTATTTAAACCAAGGACTGAAGGGGAATCACATGTCTAGTTATCATATTTTAGTTTTAGTCTAGTTTTTGGAGGGAAAGTTAGTTTTAAAGAGAGAAGCTCTCACTTCTCTGTAGAATTAGGATTAGGTTAGATCTAGATTAGAATCTCTTAGATCTAGGTTAATTTCATGATTTGATTCACTTATCCTTTTGTAATTCTTCTTCTTCTACATCTCCTCTCTCTAGTTTAGCATTTAATTCTTGTAATTCTCTACTTTTATGTTGATGCACTTTTGTTTCTTCTATTTCTCTTTTAATGCAATTTATGATTCATGTTCCTTTATTGTTGAATTGCTTAATTTATTTTACTTTCCTTTTATGCCTTCCATGTGTTTGAAGAAATGCTTGGTTGGATTATAGAGTAGATTTTTCCCTCTTGGCCTAGGTAGAGTAATTAGTGACTCTTGAGTTATCTAATGCTTTTGTTGATTGATAATTAGAAGTTGCTAGTTGATTTGAATACCTCTAAAGCTAGTCTTTCCTTAGGAGTTGATTAGGACTTGAAGAATCAAGTTAATTCATCCACTTGACTTTCCTCCATGGTTAGAGGTTAACTAAGTGGGAGCAAGGGACAATTCCCATCACAATTGAAGAGGATAGCTAGGATAGGACTTCTAATTCTCATTCCTTGTCAAGAGCTTTTCTAGTTGTTAGTTTATTTTCATTGCCATTTACTTTTTTTGTTCCTTATTCCAAAAACCCCAAACATACCTCATAACCAATAACAAGAACACTTTATCGCAATTCCTAGGGATAACGACCCAAGGTTCCAATACTTCGGTTATTATTTTTAGGGGTTTGTACTTGTGACAAATAAATTTTTGTATGAAAGGATTATTGTTGGTTTAGAAACTATACTTGCAACGAGAATTTATTTGTGAAATTCTATACCATCAAAAATCTACTCATTATATTGACAACACCAGCATCAAACAATTGCGCGGAAAGGAAGTATCATAGGTGAAAGTAGCTTGGAGTCGGACTGGTATTGAAGAATATACTTAGGAGCTTGAATTGGATATGCGGAAGGACTACCCACACATCTTTTTAGGTAACTAAATTTGAATTTTGAGGGCAAAATTCTTAATTGGGTGGGTAGGATGTAAACCCCAAAAAATTTGTGATTAATTAATCAATATATTAATTTTTAATAAAAGAAATTAGAAATATGAATTTTATAGTTTAATAAGATAGAGCTAATTAAAATAAGAATTTTGACACGAATTTCAAAGAGTTTGGCCCAAGATTGGGCCAAACACGCTGAATCGGTCAAAACTGGGCCCACATTGGACCCAAGGCCCATCCAATAACTTCAATAACTTAAGAAGAGTCAATCTTCTTCCTCCTTTTAGCCAAAAACATGCCGAAGCAATGCTCAAGGCAAGGGGAAGAACTTGGCTTTGAGGTATATGTGATATATGTGATAAAGGTGTTAGGTGTATGTATATATGTGATATAAAGCAATTGGATATGTTGGAAGCTTAATTGGAAGCTTTGCTAGTTGCAGTGGTGTTGAGATTTTGCTTCCTTGATGTATTAGGACCCGATTAGCTTGAGAAAAATATTCAATCTTACTTCATTGGTGCCTGAACAAGGTAAGAATCCTAGAACCCTCGCTAGTTCTTTGATTAAGTGTGTTGGGTATTAAACTTTGGGTAGGTATATGTGATAAAGGTGTTAGGTGTATGTATATATGTGATATAAAGCAATTGGATATGTTGGAAGCTTAATTGGAAGCTTGGGATTTAGTGCTAGTTGCTAAAATTGGTGTTGAGGGCTTGCTTCTTGCCTAGTGAGTTGTCTTGGATTATACGAGAAAATTGGCCAAGGTATGGTTTATGTTTCTTGTATTTAATATATAATGTCTTGTGAAAACTTAGGTTAGATGACCATAGGATAGGTTGGAACACATGAGTATGTTGAATGTTTAGTGCTTTTGATGATATTGTTGTTATTGACTGAGTATTTGTTGGATGACTATTGTTTATGATGATACTAGGTTGTTAGGTGATGAGTTGATGATGGTGATATAAATAGATAAGAATAGGTGGTGGTATATTGATGATTTTGTTGACATTATTACAAAATTTATGCATATGGTTGTTTAAAATTGAGGAATGGTTGTATATGGTAACATGTGGTGGAGGTGATGTTGTAATTGGTATTGGGGTGCTGATTATATATATGAAGTGTTGAGGTTGAGTTTGATTTTTAATGAAAATAGAGGTTGAAGATTTTTGTGAAAATTTGATTTTTTTACCGTACTTCGGCGAGTCATAACTCGGCTTCCAGACCCCCAAATTGTTTCAAACTTTTTCATATGAAAATTGGGTTCGTGAGGTTTATGCTGTTTAAAAAACGGATGAAAAATATTTTAAAATGAAAAAGTTATACGCGTCGGAAGTTTGGAGTTCAAAACTGAAATTCTGCAGACTTAACCAATTTTTGACAAAACTTCTATGCATGCGTATGCATACCCTTCATACGTAAAGGGTCGTCTCTATTTCGCATGCATGCGTACATGGACGGGGTAATGCATACGCATCATGGACAAAAAGAGACCTATGCGTACGCGAGCATGGGGCTTCATACGCGAACGTATGATTCTGTCCAGCGTAAATGCGTACGCGGATCGGGTCATGCGTACGCACACCATGACATGCGTACGCAGAGCCCTGTTTTTCACCAAATAAACATTTTGTATTTTAAACCCAATTTTGAACCTCTAAACCTCTGTTTTCACTCTTTTAATCCTAGATCTTAGTTGTAGACCTAGTAATGAGATGAAGCTAGTAAATAGAGGTAACTTGGGGGTGAAGCAAGGTTGGAAAATTGATGAATTATATATTAAAATGTGAATGCTTGAAGTAAATGCGATGCCATGGCTGTAAAGAATGATTATGCAATGATATAAATGATTATGAATGTTTATTGGCTTATGCATTCAATTATCTGAGATATTAGTTTCCCTGGGTAAAGTACCGTGGCTTGCCACGACGTGTTCCAGGTTGAGACTCGATACTCTGTTGACCCTACGTCGTAAGGGTGACTGGCACGTATAAATTCCCAAGAAGGATACCCCCAATAAGCAAATTTTATATGAGAAAAAGCTATACATAGATTCTTGGGGATGCGCGATGGGGGATAGTCCAGGGTTTAGCAGCCAGACTTGTCGGGTTGGCTTAATAACCTACAGATGAGACTCATCAGCCATAGGACAGACATGCATCATATGCATATTGTTTGAATAGTTTGCTTGTGCACTATTTGGGAATGCCTAAGTGATTTTAATATGTTAATTGTTATACTTGCTATCTGTATTACTTGTATTCTATCTGTGTTTGCCATTGTTTGCTTGTTCGTCTACATGATTTCACCGAAATTGAAGGAACGGAGGAAAGACGGAGAGAGTAAGGTTTATAGTTAGGCTTTGGCTAGGAATCCTTAGAAAACCACCCGTTTATGGTTTCTGTTTTAGTCCCTTAAGTCTATTAATCCGAGTGTCGGCATTCTAGAATTGCCTCTGGCATTTCCGGGACCTTATATCTTATGTACGTGGCACCTTTACCATGCTGAGAACCCCCGGTTCTTATCCCATCGATATTGTTATTTTTCAGTTACAGGTTGAGAGGCACCTCGCTAGGCGTCTGGAGTTTCTGCAGCGAAGTGGATTCAATTTGGGACTTTAATTTTGGTCTTTTGCTATATATGTATAGACTCTCCTCATATATATATATATATATATATATGCTTTACTGTTGCACATCTTAGAGGTTTATGGAGAACTAGGGTTTTAAACATGTATTTTTTGGGTTATGGATTGTATATTTTGTATGTAAATATTCTCCTGCCAGCCTTAGCTTCGCAGGCTGAGTTAGGAGCTTATTATTTCGTACTTTTGACCCTATATTCCTACTTTCTGTTTAATTATGCTTATGAACCTTAGATTTCTTCGCACACAAGTAATCTTGTTTCTTGAGCGTTGCGCTTTTTATTTTGTGATTTTGCTTTATCCATTTTTCAAGGCTCCTCGAATACTGCATCATTTTGCACCCAGGTATTACTCATACTCTGATTCTACTAAAAATCTGCTTAATACCCTTGCTAACTTAAGCATCGGAGTCCCTTGCAGGTACCCCCCACTCTCCGGTGGCGAAGGATCAGCAGTGCAGCCAAGCTCAACAAGTCGGATATGATAGCTCCGGCCTCCACTCACAGCCGAACCCATCATCTCTGATCAACACAGAAGATCTCGACCGAGATCGACCTACAGTTTCAGATAACCCTCGGAACAACCCCTATTTATGGTTTCCGTTTTAAATCATTAAGTTTTATAATCTGAATGTCGGAGTTCTAGGATTGCCTCTGGCTTTCCCAGGACCTTATATATTATATATGTGGGCACCCTTATCATGCGGAGAACCCCCGGTTCTCATTCCATACGGATATTTGTGTTTTTCATATGCAGGTCGAGAGGCACCTCACTAGGCGTCTGGAGTTCTCTGGCCCCAAGTGGGACTTTTTGGATATTATATTTTGTTATGTTTAGATATACCTATATGATAGAACTCTTCTTATATATATGTTTTTCTTTTGCACCTCATAGAGGTTTTATGGAGAACTAGGACTTCTTTTTGAGTATTTTAGGACTCAGATTTTATATGTATATATGTAAATATTCTCCGGCCATCCTTAGCTTGCAGGCTGAGCTCGGTGCTTGAATATTTTATATCATTGACTCTCTACTCTCATTGTCTATATACGTATGTACATGTACCTATGCTTTCTTCGTATGTAAGCAAACGTTATTTCTGAGCATTGCGCTTTTAGTTTTCACGATTTTTCTTTAACCAACCTTTAAAGCTCCTCGATAATTATATTCTTTCAATTATTACACACACACACACACACACACACACATATATATATATTATTTTAGAGGTCGTAATACCACACAACCTCTATTTTACGACTTAAGTGTAAAGCTCTGTGTGATAGGGTGTTACAATATACATGAGTATTTGAATATTTAGAAAATCTATTATTAGCATGAAAATAATGTATTTTGAGAATTTAAGAGTATATTCAGTAGATAAATTATACATAAATGATACTAAGAGAATATTAACTTAGATATGTTGTAGAAATAATTCAAATTAAATCATAAACTAAATTGTATAAAGAAAAGACTAAAAAAATATATCAGAATTATCATCAA
>NC_029786.2:49651822-49654119 GCF_000816755.2 Arachis ipaensis | reverse complement strand
TAAAGGTTTATTGAATCAAAACCTAAGAAAAAATAGATTATTATTAATTAAATAAATATACATAATTCCTACCCATATTATAGCCATTCGACTTGGACCAGCTCCGCTGTTATTTTATCTGAATATTTAGCAAATCTATTATTAGCATGAAAATAATGTATTTTGAGAATCTAAGAGTAGATTCAGTAGATAAATTATACATAAATGGTACTAAGAGTACAGTAACATGGATATATTGTAGAAAATAATTCAAATTAAATGATAAACTAACAACATAAATTTATTAATTGGAAGTATAACTTAGAATACATGACAAAGAGTATTGATGAGCAGCGATTATAGATATATTTATAATATCTTCTACTCGTGTTGTTATATTAGTTGGACCACTCAATATAGCATTTTGTTTTCGTCGTTTAATACTCTCTCAGTAACAGGTGTTGCTGTATCTGTTCTTTGCTCATGTTTTGTCTTCGTCGTTTGGCATAATCTTGTCAAGTCGGTCAACTACTTCCACGTGAAACTTCTATTGGTATGTTGTCCACTGTAATTAATCAAAACAACCATATAAATATAGTTTTACACTTTTATTTAAGGACGAAAAATAAATTATATTAGGTTTTACATTATATGTAGGTGAAGTGAAAAGGATACATGAGAAGATAGATAAGAAATGAATGAAGTTTTTCTATTATGCAGTAAAGTAATTTGAGGTGTGAGAGAATAAGGGAATAAAGAGATAATTATAAAAGTTTCGTAAATGTATGAGATAAGAGAGAACGTGAATGTATGTGATAAGAGAGAAGAAGAGGTAGTGGGAGGTATGTGATAAGAAAGAAGATAAGGTAGTGGAATTTTTTTAACGTGAAATAACTAACATATAGTGGGGTACATAAAAAAGGACAAAATTGAAAAAAAAAATTTGGACACCAAATGAGGTTTTGCCATTAAAATAGACAATACATTCATAATTCTAATAATAGTAATTGTAATAAAGTCAATCGTTTGATAAAATCTATCAATACATATTAATAAAGTCTATGTTTATTAAAGTCGATTAATACTTTTATTTACATATTAATACGTATTAATCTAGAATGTCTTTAAAAGACGCAGCACATGAGAATTGTTTGTATGAACGAAGCAAGAATAGTTGTTGAAAACAATGGGAGTGGCAAGAATGAATGAAAAAATAATGAAATATTAGACAATGGTATATAATGGAGTTTGGATGCGTGGAGAGCAAGTAATAGATACCATGGGAAATATAAAAGGTTTAGACACAAGAATTGTATGAGCATGTATGTGCATTGAGTGACATGAAATCAACGTGCCAACAAATACAACATGAAATGAAACAGTAAAAAAGTATTCAGCAGGCGAAGAAATTTTAATGTGTAGCATAGATGATAATAAATACTACTGTTATTGTGCCTCATGTAGTATATTATTGGTGTCAATAGGTCCTATATGTTTCTTTGGAGTGATATTATTGAGTTGTATAATTATATTTGTTATTTTGTTGATAATGGATGTTACCTATTTTTTATGATACTGCTAAAGAGAATAGTTTAATAAATCATAAGATATTTGCTTATGCTTCCTTTCATGATTCGAATTGTATGAACAATCCAAGAAACTGTGAGGCACAGTAGTTGGTTAAAAAAAGTGACAACAAAAAAATGGATATGTTATCCTTATGAAAGTGTAAGAGGGGCTCCAAAAATGTGACACATATGCTATTATTTATTTTTTTTCACTTTCTAATTTCTTCTATCTTATTTTAATCCTGCCAACATAATCTGAAACTAATTTTGCAAATACTTATTTCACTAACAAATCAAAAAAGTTTACGCATAACTTTTTGCAAAATATTATTAATTTTGTCTTCTATAATATCATTTGTTTGGCATATGATACTGGTTATTTGATTGGCATATGAATGATGCAGTCTACACTTATAAATAATTTGTTAAAAAATTAATAGATTAATTTTCTAAACTATTAATTATGTTGAGTATTATATGTGACATCTAAATACATGAAAATTTGTTTATAATTAAATTAAATAAATTAATTATATTTCAAAAAAATTAATTGATTTATCATTGTTCATTTAACATATGGCACAAATTATTTGATTGGCTTATAAAGGACTCAAAAAAGTCTACACCTACTAATGATAGAGTAAAATATCTCACGCACATTTTATTAACTTCTTTTTTCTTTTTTAATCTGTTTTACCTTGGATAATATTATTTTTTACTGATTATTAGATTAATATATATATTAAAGAT
>NC_029786.2:49611687-49651501 GCF_000816755.2 Arachis ipaensis | reverse complement strand
TGTGGCAAGAAAAGAATTTTTGTTAAATTGATTTTTTAACTAATTTGAGGATCCAATAAAATAAAATCATTTTATTTTATTAGTTTTTCTAATTTGTTTTATTGTATTTTTTTTTACTTTAAAAACTTTAGGCTCTAAACATCTCAATTTAAATAATTTCAATTATATGATCAAAAAGTGGTTCGAAAAAATAGGTTTAAATTTGGTCAATTTATTGAATGTAACTAAAATAAACATATTAAAATATAATAAACAGAACCATAAATTCAACATTTATCAATAAATAATTATCAGAAGAAAAAAATGTTGCATAAATAATAGAAATAATTTGATAATATATAGACTAATTTAGACCATAAAGAAAATAAAATACATAACAAAAATTAAATATATAATTTTGTTAAACAAATAACTAATATCATTTAACTTTAATTTTCACCATTTCGAAAAAATAAAAAAAATGAATTTTTAAGCATTAGATAATTTAAAGTAAAATAATTACTAGAAGAAAAAAATGTTGCATAAATAATAGAAATAATTTGATAATATATAGACTAATTTAGACCATCAAAAGAAAATAAAATAAGTAACAAAAAGTAAGTATATAATTTTGTTAAAAAACTAACTAATATCATTTAACTTTAATTTTCACCTTTCCAAAAAAATACAAAAATATGAATCTTTAAGCATTTGATAATTTAGAAGTACTTATTGTAGAAAAAAAATTACAATAACAGAAAAAGTTAAAAATATTATGACCCACAAAAACTATTTAATAACAAAATTGAGTTTGTTCAAAATTGTACCAAAAAAAAAATGAAAAAAATTGAATTTTTAAAACTAATCACAAGGAATCACTACTATCAACTTATTAAATTTAAGTAATATTAAGTGATGATTAACATATGGCACAAATAACTATTTTTTATAAATAGTATTTATATGACAAACAAAATAGAATAAGATTCATAATAGATTATGAAAACTAATGTCATCCTTATTATAGTATAATCACATTATTTTAAAACATGAAAAATAAAATAATAAAGTACAAATTAATTAATGTGCACAATAAAATAAATATGAAACTTATATAGTGGTAATCAAATATGAAAAGCAATGATGTACTATGTAGCATCATAACTTTTAGCACGTCATGATCGTACCAAAAGTAGGAGTTACTAACCTGTTTTCCTTATTTACTACTTAATATTGAGCCTTTAGTTCCGTATCGTGTTTCAGTTTTATAGAAAATGATGAAAAATTTTGTTTGCTACTAATCAAAATCATATATCCAAGACCACCAAGTAATAATATTCACATAATTATTAATAATAATAAATATTATACAAAAGGATTCAAATAAAACTCAGATACAATTTCTATCCCCCTGTATAAAATAAAATCTTAAATAACAAAGGCGAGGGAATTCTATGGAAGCAACTCAACACATAAACTTAACTCAAATAAGACTAATAATCGCCCGCAGCTTCAAACTGAGTCTTCGAACCTGTGGCACTGAAAGGGTGGAAGATTTTGGGGTGAGAACAAACCACACATTCTCAATGGGAATGGGAATGCCGTAAGGGTGTGTGTGGTTGGGGGAATTATGGAACATTCCCAGGAAATTTAAGATGGGAATATGAAATTCCTATGTGTGGTTCAAAGTTGAAAAAAACATTCCAAGGTAACTTTTATTCCTTGGAATTGAATTACCACTCATTCAATTCCCATTTCCCCCTGGTTATCTTTCATTCCAATGGGAATGGAATGTAAATAATGAAACAAAAAGACTAAATTACCCCTATTATTTAATACTATATTTCACTTCTTCTTCATTTTTCTCTGGAGAACTAAACCCTAGCAGAGCAGTTTTTTCCCCCAAATCTGTGAGCTTTACCAATGCCACCAGCACTGGAGCCGGCACCGGCACCGCCGTTACTCTAATCAGAAGATTCGTCTCCTTCTCTTCTCCGATTCATGTTCGCACTGCTTTTCTCTGTGAATTTTTTTTTTTGAATCTTATATTAAAGTTTGAGTTTTTTCCCAAATCAGTGGAGGCTTCACCAATGCCACCGCCATCAGAGCTACACCAGCGCCACCGTTACCCTAAACGGAAGACTGGTTTCCTTCTCTTCTTCAAGTTCATGTTTGCATTGCTTATCTCTGCGAATTCTCTTTGAATCTCTCATTAAGGTTTAGGTTCTTTTTATGCTTTCTACATCATATTACACTAATTTCCTGCAATAGACTGCTAATTTGATTAGCTATTTTTTATTTTGCTTGATTTCGTATACGCTCTTTGTGATTATGTTGCATGCAAACAACATGTTTGATGATTTGCCTCAATAAAGAGTTTAAGCTTTTGACATATTTTTACATGTTTAATTTGGCTTGAATCTGACAAAAACATATTTTTACATACATGCTTAATCTTGTCTTAATTTGGGTTTCCGTGCTGTGTACTTCATGAGCCATGCTACAATGCACTACTAAGCTTGCATTACTATTGCTCTGCTTCTTTATCCTGTTGTCTTGATGAATTTTACATACTAGTAACAATATAAAGTTGTTTTGGTGACAATTTAATTTTCAGCTACAGGATCTGTGGGATCTAGTTTTCCAGTTTTAAAATGTATTTTGGTGTGCATGTTCTGGTATACTTGTATGTTCTGGTGATATTTGTTACAGTCTCGTATGATAGTGCAATGTTTGTTTGAAGTTTCTGTTTTTCTGAAATGGGTGTCTCCCATGATTTCTCACTTCATAGGTCAATGCTTGTGTCATTGAAATGTCTCCATTTGGTAATAATGTGTCTCTGTCTCTCTGTGTTTGTGTGTGTGCATTTTCAAGTAATGTTTGTTTTTCTTACTTTGCTTTTGGTAATTCATTTGCTTTGGTTTTAGTTCTTGATTGTCACTGTTAAAAGGGCTTCTGAATTTGAGTGGTTGGTCATTTTTTGAACTCTGTCATTTGTTCAGAGAAACGAGATTGGGTTGGTTAGAGAAAAATACAGTGAATCTACACCAGTGTTTCTGCTTCACTGATTCGTAAGTGTTCAGATCTGAACCACAATACATTATTCCTAATATACTTCGAGATTTAATTCCATGATATAAATTTTGATCTGAGGCACCCACTTTTCTTTCACTATTTTGTTTTTCCCCCTTTTTTTCACACCTTCGGAATAGGAAGCTCTATTTTTTTTAATCTATTTAGCAATGCATATTCTGCGTTATTGGATTTTTAAAAATTGAAACTGGCATTCTACTTGTGTGAAGAATTGAAGTTCAAGTTTTTTCTTTTTTTTTTCCATTTATTATTTCTCTGCTTGAATTATAATTATTTCTTTGAGGTATTGTGTGTGAAAAATCCATGTTTAAGCTTGCAAATGTAGTATTTCTTTCTATTCGCAAATGATGACAAATAGACAGGGACATCAGCACTCGAAGGAGAGTGATGACTTAGTCTAAAATGGGAATCTCTCTGATGCGTTCATATAAAATCTACAATCTGTTATTATATTTTTCGTATTAGCCATTTATTTCATTTAGGGATTAAGCATTTTGATTTTATATTGCATCCTTTGTAGCTATCATTGTATCACTCATTTTCTTATGGATATGGTTATGGCAATGTGTGTTTATTTATTTTGTTCCCTAATGTGTTAATTTTTTGCTGATTTTTCATTTGTCAATGAACCTGATGTTAAAATCTATTTTGTTTTTCAACATATGTATGTTATTGTTTTTTCTCTATTGAAGAACCCATCATTTTAACTTTTAAATCAATTTTCAAATTATACTTGGCCTTTGCTTAATGCAGACACCTTACTAGTGGTTTGGCCAATGATGTATTCTATTGCACGTATTATCAGATATATGTATCTGATGAAATCTTAAATTGTCACTACCTCTGAGGCCATCCATCTCGTATAGTTAAATCTTTTTACTGGTCTTTGTTATTTGCACGTGTTGTTAGCTCACTCCTGCTTACATTCCTCTGATTTCTTCTTCCTTGGTGAAGTCATTGTTGTTTTCTCTAACCATGTTGGAGATCATTTTGGTGTCTGGTTTCTTCTGAGCATTTTGGTGCCAAGGATGATTAGCAAAAGAACCATGGATGGAGCTGCTATTCAATGTGATACAAGCCTGATGATTGTAACTAAGAACGGAGATTTGAAGATTGCTTTTGTTGAAGTCTGACCACAGTTGGGCTCCAAAAGAATCTTATGAAATAAACCAATCTATGTTGGGGTAGATGGAGAGATTAACTTGCACAAGAAATGTGAAACCAATGGAGGAGAAGACATCACGCTCAATAATTGAAATAATTTTTCTATGTGTGAGGTTGTAATATTGATTTTATTTTGTTGATGTGTTTGTCTTCTTGTATAAGAGTTGTGCATGTATGCTTATTAGTGCTAGTAATTTTTTACTTTTGAGACTTCTTTGTAACTTTCATTTGCATAATAGTAATGCTTTTTTAGTAAATTAATTGTGATAATATTAATTTTAATTAAAGATATTTGTTATTAGGGGTATTTTAGTAAATTTAAAAAGATTAGAATCGATAATAATTTTAATTAAAAAAATTGTTATTAAGTAAAAAGTAAAAAATAATAATATTTAATTAGCTTTATATTTAATTTTAGTCATTAATATTTTAATTTGAATGAGTAAGGGTAATTTTGACATATTACATAATATGACCAAAAAATTTAAACTCAACCAAACAAAAATTTAGTCATTCCTAGGATTATTACATAACATTCCAAGACATTAAAATTTATAACCAAACATAGGTATCCTATATTCCAAGTAATCTTATTCCTAGGCATTATATTCCTAAGAATGACATTCCTAGTAATAAAATTTAATCTTTGAACCACACACACCCTAAAAGTAATGAACATAATGCGAATAATTAACTTTCTAAAAAATTAAAACTATTTACTTTATATAATTAATTACCTTCTTTAAATTTTTTAACTTAAAGCAAATCTCAATCACAACCTCAATTTCCAATCATAGAGAAACAATAGCACAAGAAACAGATCAACACGCAAACAAGAAATAGCACAATCACAGAGAAATAAGATAAGCAAACACAATGAAATGAAAATGTACAAATAAGGATTATGCATGTCTAGTCCTATACAGGACATGAGCTCATGTGTCGGTTTGCTGCCCGATTTCCGACACTGGTCCTGAGATAAGCGTTTGTACCGTCATCCTTATCTCAGCCATCATCTCCTCCATGAGCGTTACATATCGTCGTCCTCTTGGGAGAAATTCCCTTTCGATCTCCAGTGAGCGTTACGCATCGCCGTCCTCACTGAGTCATCCTTATATTGTCAAGTGAGCGTTACGTATCGCCGTCCCCACTAGACAATTGGCACTAAGGTCCAAACATCATTCAATTTGTTTTCAATCTTTGCTCTCTACTCTACTGTGGTAGAGATTCCTTTAATTATCTCTCTTTTCTTTACTTTTCGTTCCTCTTTTCTTTCTCATCAAACCGAACTCAAAATATAACTTAAAACAAAATCTCAAAAGATTAGATTTAAAACTTTATACTTTTCTTAATAAATCGAATTCAAAATAGAATAAATCTTTTCTTAGCTAAATAAATCTCAAATAATTTTATTTTTCAAAACCAAATATTTTAAAAATAGCATTTCAAACAAAGTCTCAAATTTTATAAAATTTCAACAGCACATCGCCTGAAACTCGGACTTAGCCACCCTTACGGGTTCCCCCTTTCTCAACAATTCTCCAGCCCTTTTCTCAACAATTATCAAATCAGCAAAATTCTCAATAATCAACATATTTTATAGCCGTATAATTTTTTGGTAATTCTAAAATTATTTATAAACCCTCAAAATTATTGCTTCAGTTAAGGAATCAATTTTAAGAAATCAGTTTAGAAATCTAGGCTCAATCTGTTTTTGGTTCATCAAACCTTAATCTCCACAACTCACTTATCTTTTTCTCCACAACAACCAAAACAGCAAGGTTCTCAACCCATTCAGTTTAGTGACCAAAGTTATTGATAATATAACCAAAATTTATAAGCACTCATTCTCAATAGTTAGGAAACAGTCACAATCAAACCACCATCACAATAATTTCAAACTGAGCACAAGCCTAAATCAGTTTAACACTCAACACAATATTATTCAGTTAATTAACATATCCAGCAACCAATAATTCTAAAACAAACTTGCAACAATATCCATCATCATCAAACAAATCTCAATTTCACAACTAAATCAAGAAATCAGCGTAACCAGGAATTTGAGTAATTAATTACTTTCAAATAATTAAATCATTATTCATGAATCACAGCCTCAAATCAAAATCATTCTTAATACCACACTAATCAAAATTTCACAACCTCAATCCAAGCTTATCTCTATCAATTAATCACACAAAATGTTTATAAATTATTTGCAGTTACCTACTAAACCTTATTGGCATTCATAAATTAAAAAAGTTAATTTTGAAATACATCCCCTACCTCAATTAACCAAACTCAAGAATCAAACACGACAAACCCCACTTATTCCGAATTAACAGCAACAATGACAATGGCATTAGAATCCAGCAGTAGCAATAGCAACAACATCAACACCGAACAATAGATTATTCTAACCTAAATAAAAATTAACATGAAATGGATATTATGTGAAAATAAAACAAATTATCACGGTAAAAAAGGCAAAACAAATTCAGTCTCACCATGAAGATCAGCAAATCCTAATGGAGCAGGAGCGGGGTAGAATAGAGAATGGATCTGAGCTGAACAGGGCAGAACATGAAGCATGATCTCAGCAGTAGGAAGACGGCTCCACTCAAATTCTACGACGTTATCCTTGAGCTCCACTGTGAAACCCTTAATCAACTACAATGAGTCTTCGATGACGGCGGTAGGCACGACGTGACGGCAACTTCTTCTTGATAGTAGTGAGCTCGTAGCAATGACTCCTCCTTCTGCGTCCTTCTCTCTCGTTCATGTCAATAAAGAGCAACGATGAAGGTCCTTCTAGTAGTGGTGTGTGGTTCTGACGGCGACAGAGGCGCGGATGGCGGTGACGGACCTCTTCACCGATAGCGGTGGTGACTGGCGTGAGGAGGCGGCGGTCCCAAGCTTGCGACTCTCATCCTCCACGTCGCTCTCTCTCTCTCTCGCTCGTGAACTCTCTCTCCTCACGGCTCTGCTCCTCGATTGCGACATGGCGGGGGTGGCGGCGTGACAGATGGTGGTGATGGCGTAACAGGGCCCGACGAACAAGCCTCTCTTCTCTCGGATCCCAGTCTCTCTTCCCTTTCTTTTTTTTCTTTTCTTTTCCAGGTTCCAACCGTGTGTGTGTTAGGACTTAGGAGTGAAAGGGGGTGATGGTTGAGGTAAGAGGCGGTGAGAGTGAGTGAACTTGTCACATTGAGGGATGCACGAGTGTGGAGGAAGAGGGTTACGTGTGTGTGTGGGTTGGGTAGAAGGGATTAGGGTTAGTGAAATTAGGATTTAAAATTAGGGATTTAGGATTTGAATAGAGTTTTAATTTAAAATCATATTTAATCAAAAACCCAAATCACTAATTTCAATTAATTAAAAATATCTAATTGAAATTGAAATTTGTATAAATCCAAATTAATTTAAGACTCGAAATCTCATAACTTTGGTTTGTTTCCTTTTTAGTAAAAGCAACTTTCTAAAATAAAACCATATATATAAACATAAATAATTCATTATTTATTTTCTAAAAACTTGAGGTCTTACATCTCACTCCACTTATAAAAATTTTCGTGCTCGAAAATTGATACGAAACAAGAGAGGCTTATATTAACTATACTTTTTAAACATGATCAAGGAAGAGGCAAAAAAGGATCTTAGCATATATGCATATATACAGTTACAATTACTTGTATTTTCAGATGGTACAAAGGTATAAGGGTAGAAGTGCACAAAGCAGAAGTTACGAGGCAAGCTTGACACAAAATATATCATGGCTCAAGCATGTGATGACAAGGCAAGGCAGCGAAGGGTTACAAAACAGGTTCGGGTTAAAACAATGTGATTAACTTTCACAAACTAATCTCGTATCAGCTTCAGAGTTGCAACTTTCCAACTTCAACTTCTAACGTTTCCCAAACCCCACGATATGCGTTATCGATTAACTATTTCACCAACGATAACCCGTTAACTTTTCCGTACACATAACCATCAACATTAAGTTGGCAAAACTTAATATCAGCAGATATGCAACGGTAAGCTAACAGCATTAATCAATAGACAGTCATGTGCATAAAACTCTAATTCTCATCATTCAGACAAGACCTATAACATGACAGACACTCAGAGTATACAATGAAGCACAGGCAGTCCATTCCCAAGGCTCTAATCAGGATGAACTGCTCTGATACCATAATGTAATACCCTAACTTTTAGCACGTCATGATCATACCAAAAGTAGGAGTTACTAACCTGTTTTCCTTATTTACTACTTAATATTGAGCCTTTAGTTCAGTATCATGTTTCAGATTTATAGAAAATGCCGAAAAATTTTGTTTGCTACTAATCAAAATCATATATCCAAGACCTCCAAGTAATAATATTCACATAATTATTAATAATAGTAAATATTATACAAAAGGATTCAAATGAAACTCAGATACAATTCCTATCCCTTTGTATAAAATAAAATCTTAAATAACAAAGGTGAAGGAATTCTATGGAAGAAACTCAACACATAAACTTAACTCAAATAAGACTAATAATCGCCCGCAGCTTCAAACTGAGTCTTCGAACCTGTGGCACTGAAAGGGTGGAAGATTTTGGGGTGAGAACAAACCACACGTTCTCAGTAGGAAATGAGAATACCGTAAATGTAATTAATATAATGCGAATAATTAACTTACTCAATAAAACTATTTAGTTAAACCTTTGGAAATACTTTTTAGTTTTACTTTATATAATTAATTACCTTCTTTAAAGTTCCAAACTTAAAGCAAATCTCAATCACAGCCTCAGTTCCTAATCACAGAGAAACAATAGCACAAGAAACAGATCAACACGCAAACAAGTCACAACAAGACAAATAGCACAATCACAGAGAAACAAGATAAGCAAACACAATCAAATGCAAATTCACAAATAAGGATGATGCATATCTAATCCTATACAGGCCATGAGCTCATGTGTCGGTTTGCTGCCCAATTCCCGACACTGGTCTTGAGGTAAGCATTCGTACCGCCATCCTTATCTCAGCCATTGTCCCGTCCATGAGCATTACGTATTGCCGTTCTCATAGGGAACACTCCCTTTCGATCTCCAGTGAGCATTACGCATCGCCATCCTCACTGAGCCGTAACCTTTTTTTTGGTCTCTTATGAGCGTTACATATCGTCGTCCTCTTTGAGCCGTCCTTATAGTGTCAAGTGAGCGTTACGTATCATTGTCGCTACTAGATACTTTGCACTAAGGTCCAAACAGCATTCAGTTTCTTTTCAATCTTTGCTCTCTACTCTACTGTGGTAGAGATCCCTTTAATTATCTCTCTTTTCTTTACTTTTCCTTCTTCTTCTTTTCTTTCTCATCAAACCGAACTCAAAATATAACTTAAAACACAATCTCAAAAGATTGGATTTAAAACTTTATACTTTTTTTAATAAATCAAATTCAAAATAGAATAAATCTTTTCTTAGCTAAATAAATCTCAAATAATTTACTTTTTCAAAACCAAATATTTTAAAAATAGCATTTCAAATAAAGTCTCAAATTTTATAAAATTTCGACAGCATCTCCCCTAAAACTCGGACTTAGCCACCCTTATGGGTTCCCCCTTTCTCAACAATTAACCAGCCCTTTTCTCAACAATTATCAAATTCGTAGAATTCGTAATAATCAACATAATTTATAGCCATATAATTTTTTGGTAATTCTAAAATTATTCATAAACCTTTAAAATTATTGCTTCAGTTAAGGAATCAATTTTAAGAAATCAGTTTAGAAATCCAGGCTCAATCTGTTTTTGGTTCATCAAACCTTAATCTCCACAACTCACTTACCTTTTTCTCAACAACGACCAAAATAGCAAGGTTCTCAACCCATTCAATTTAGTGACCAAAGTTATTGATAATATAACCAAAATTTACAAGCACTCATTATCAATACTTAGGAAACAGTCATAATCAAACCACCATCACAATAATTTCAAACCGAGTACAAGCCTAAATCAGTTTAACACTCAACACAATATTATTCAGTCAAATTAACATATCCAGCAACCAATAACTCTCAAACAAGCTTGCAACAATATCCATCATCATCAAATAAATCTCAATTTTACAACTAAATCAAGAAATCAGTGTAACCAGGAATTCGAGTAATTAGTTACTTTCAAACAATTAAATAATTATTCACGAATCATAGCCTCAAATCAAAATCATTCTCAATACTGTTCATACCCTGGGTCGAGCTGTCTGACCCGGGTTGTTTGACGACAAGTCGACCAACCTCTTCAAGTCAGGACTACCCGACTTCTTCTCTAAGAGCTCGGCCAAATTACTACAGAGGCCCAAGAAGGCCCAAACAAAGGAACACAGCCCAAATCTAAAGGCAGCCAAAGCCTAGAAAGATAAAGGGCGGTTCCCATAAGGATAAGATGACTTCACTCAAAGATAAGATAAGATAAAATAATTATCTTATCTCCAGAAAGGTCACTCCACACCATTATAAATACACTGGAGCACCCAGGTATAACTCATACTCTGATTTTACCAAAAACCTGCTTAATACCCTTGCTAACTTAATCATCGGAGTCCCTTGCAGGTACCACCACCCTCTGGTGACAAAGGATCAGCAGATCGCCAGTTCAACAAGTCGGACACGACAATCCTGGCTGTCATTCACCAGCCGGACACGTCATCTCCGACCAGCAAAGAAGATCTCATCCGAGATCGACCTACAGTTTCAGGTAACCCTCAGAACATTGGCGCCGTTGCCGGGGAACCTGGAAGTCCTCCCATCCACATGGCGAACGACCATGACAACGATCACAATTCTAGTTTGGTAGACAGAACGCCAAACAAAAACACGGACACTACACCAGAAGATACTCCTCAACCTAACAAAGACAAGAATTTGCCAAATGCGAAAGCCATGGAGGCACTTCAAAACCACCTAAAACAACTCGAAAAAGAGGTGGAGCATCAACGAGAAGTTGAGAGAGACCTACGAAGGGAAGTTAGGTGACGCCGCGAGTTAAAGGACAAGCTCCTGAAACTCGAAGCAGATCTCAAGGCCAAAACTACTCAGTCCGGTCACGAAGACAGCTCCTGTAAGGACCAAAACTCATTCACCAAAGAGATCATGAGGACCAAAATCCCAAAGGACTTCAAACTTTCCGACATGACTCTATACGATGGCACAACAGATCCCGGTCATCACCTCAGTAATTTCAGAAGTCGAATGTACCTCACCGACGCCTCAGATGCAGTCCGCTGCAAAGCCTTCCCGACCACCTTAACAAAAATAGCAATTAAATGGTTCGACAATCTGTCCCCAGGTCTATCTCACGCTTTGACGACTTAGCCAAGAAGTTTTTGGCCAGATTCTAAATCCAGAAGGACAAAACTAAGCACGCCCCGAGTCTGTTAGGGATCAAACAGGGAGATCAGGAAAGTCTTTGCAGCTACATAGAAAGATTCAACAAAGCATGTCTAGATATACAAAGTCTACCAACAGAGGCAACCATTATGGGTCTCATTAATGGCTTGCAAGAGGGACCTTTTAGCCACTCTATATCGAAAAAATCCCACATCGCTGAATGAAGTGCAAGAACGAGCAGAGAAGTACATCAACATGGAAGAAAACTCTCGACTAGGAGGGACCTCAAAGTCCGAATTCTCCTACTCCTCCCGAGATAAGGATAAAGAGTCCAAGAAAAAAGAAGATCAGCATGGAGAAAAGATCAAGAAATATCACAATTACACCCCTCTTCGGGTGTCTCTCGTAGATGTCTACCGAGAAGTGTGCCATACTGAAAAGATACCCCCAGCTCGACCACTCAAAAGCAAAAAAGGAGGAGGAAATTGGGCTAAATATTGTGAATACCATCGAATCTATGGACACTCCACCAATGAGTGTTTCACCTTAAAAAATGTCATAGAAAAACTGGTAAGAGAGGAAAAATTAGATCGGTACTTAGCCAGCCGAGCAGACGAACCAAGAAAAAGAAAAAGGGATGAAGACGTCGGACGGACTGAACGACCACCTCGTACACTAGAGAGACATGTCCACATGATAACGGAGGATTTGCGGGATGAGGAATCTCTAAATCATCTCGCAAAAGACATCTTAAAGAGGTATATCATATTGAGGGAGGAGAAGAAGCACCCGACATCCCCACTATCACTTTCACTAAAGAGGACGCAGCCGGCATCATCTCGAGGCATGACGATCCCATGGTCATCACTATCATATTAGCCAACGCTAATCTCCACCGCACACTGGTAGACCAGGGAAGCTCGGCTGATATCCTATTCAAAACTGCCTTCGACAAACTCGGCATAGAAGAAAAAGAACTCAGAGCATATCCGAACAGCCTATTCGGGTTGGGAGACACTCAAATCCAACCACTTGGATACATCTCACTACACACAACCTTCAGAAAAGGAAACCAGTCACGGACACTCAATATAGATGGTGCACGAAATCACAATCGCACTTTTGCAATTTCGCACAACTAACCAGCAAGTACACTGGGTCGTCCAAGTAATACCTTACATGAGTAAGGGTCGATCCCACGGAGATTGTCAGCTTGAAGCAAGCTATGGTTATCTTGTAATTCTTAGTCAGGATATCAGTAATGATTCTCAGTTTTAATTGTAAAAAGTAAAAGAACATGAAATAAATACTTGTTATGCAGTAATGGAGAACAGGTTGAGGTTTTGGGGATGCTCTGTCTTCTGAATCTCTGCTTTCCTACTGTCTCCTTCTTCACGCACGCAAGGCTCCTTCCATGGCAAGCTGTATGTTGGTGGATCACCATTGTCAATGGCTACCATCCATCCTCTCAGTGAAAATGGTCCAAATATGCTATCACCGCACGGCTAATCATCTGTCGGTTCTCACTCATGTTGGAATAGGATCCATTGATCCTTTTGTGCCTGTCACTACGCCCAGCACTCGCGAGTTTGAAGCTCGTCACAGTCATCCCATCCTAGATCCTACCCGGAATACCACAGACAAGGTTTAGACTTTCTGGATTTCAAGAATGGCCGCCAATAATTCTAGCCTATACCACGAAGGTTCTAATCTTAGATTAGAAACCCAAGAGATATGCACTCAAGCTATTGCAGATAGAACGGAGGTGGTTGTCAGGCACGCGTTCATAGGTGAGAATGATGATGAGTGTCACAGATCATCACATTCATCAGGTTGAAGTTCGAGTGAATATCTTAGAATAGAAACAAGCATGATTGAATGGAAAACAGTAGTAATTGCATTAATCCATCGAAACATAGCAGAGCTCCTCACCCCCAACCATGGGGTTTAGAGACTCATGCCGTCAGAAATACAATATGAAGTGTAAAAATGTCATGAGGTACAAAATAAATCTCTAAAAGTAGTTTTTATACTAAATTAATAACCTATGTTTACAGAAAATAGGTAAACTAAGATAGATAGTGCAGAAATCCACTTTCGGGCCCATTTGGTGTGTGCTTGGGCTGATCATTGAAGCTTCCATGTGTAGAGACTTTTCTTGGAGTTAAACACCAGGTTGCTGCCTGTTTCTGGCGTTTAACTCCAGTTTTTATGCCAGTTCTGGCGTTTAACGCTAGAATAGGGTAGAAAGTTGGCGTTAAACGCCAGTTTGCATGATCTCAACTCGAGAAAAGTATAGACTATTATATATTGTTGGAAAGCCCAGGATGTCTACTTTCCAACGCAATTGAGAGCGCGCCAATTGGACTTGTTTAGCTCAAGAAAATTCATTTCGAGTGCAGGGAGGTCAGAATCCAACAGCATCTGCAGTCCTTTTTCAGCCTCTGAATCAGATTTTTGCTCAGGTCCCTCAATTTCAGCCAGAAAATACCTAAAATCACAGAAAAACATACAAACTCATAGTAAAGTCCAGAAATGTGAATTTTAAATAAAAACTAATAAAAATATAATAAAAAGTGAATAAAATATACTAAAAACTACCTAAAAACAATGCAAAAAAGCGTATAAATTATCCGCTCATCACAACACCAAACTTAAATTGTTGCTTGTTCCCAAGCAACTGAAAACAAAATAGGATAAAAAGAAGAGAATATACTATAAATCCCACAATATCAATGAAGCTTAGTTCTAATTAGATGAGCGGGGCTTGTAACTTTTTGCTTCTGAATAGTTTTGGCATCTCACTTTTTCCTTTGAAGTTCAGAATGATTGGCATCTATAGGAACTCAATTAAAATAGTGTTATTGATTCTCTTAGTTTAGTATGTTGATTCTTGAACACAGCTACTTTATGAGTCTTGGCCATGGCCCTAAGCACTTTGTTTTCCAGTATTACCACCGGATACATAAATGCCACAGACACATAACTGGGTGAACCTTTTCAGATTTTGACTTAGCTTTGCTAAAGTCCCCAGTTAGAGGTGTCCAGAGTTCTTAAGCACACTCTTTTTGCTTTGGATCATGACTTTAACCACTCGGTCTCAAGCTTTTTACTTGTACCTTCATGCCACAAGCACATGGTTAGGGACAGCTTGATTTAGCCGCTTAGGCATGGATTTTATTTCCTTGGGCCCTCCTATCCATTAATGCTCAAAGCCTTGGATCCTTTTTACCCTTGCCTTTTGGTTTTAAGGGCTATTGGCTTTTTCTGCTTGCTTTTTTTTCTTTTTTTTTAATTTTTGCCACTCTTTTTTTTTCGCAAGCTTTGTTATTCACTACTTTTTCTTGCTTCAAGAATCAATTTTATGATTTTTCAGATTATCAATAACATTTCTCTTTTTCATCATTCAAGAGCCAATAAATTTAACATTCATAAACTCCACTATAAAAAATATGCACTGTTCAAGCATTCATTCAGAAAACAAAAAGTATTGCCACTACATCAATATAATTGATGACAAGTCATCCTAGCCCATTTTAGCTAGTCTTTTTCTTGTGTTTTCATTAGAATTATGTACTTTCTTGAGCCACAAGCAAGCTAATTGAGTAGATTTTCATGTTTCCCTTGATTGAACCAACCATATATGAATTTATGCCATTTCATGAGGTTTTATGCTATATTTGTTGCATATTATGAAAGAATGAATATCTCATGATTTTGAGCATAGCTTTGATGAGTTTGGTTGATAAATGATAGGTGAAGAAAGCTTGGAAAAAGGTTGAAGCAAAGAGGAATGGCTAGGAGTGAAGAGAAGACAATGGAATAAGTGAAAATTGAACCAGGAAGCAAGAAGTTAGCCCCAACGTTAGCCCCCTAACTTGGAGGCTAACATTGGCACATGAATTTCTCCCTGGCCATCCAACGTTTGCACCAACGTTAGCCCCCTAACTTGGAGGCTAACGTTGGCACATAAAGATTCAAGGAAGAGGCAAAAGTTAGCCCCAACGTTAGCCCCCTAACTTGTTCCCTCTTCTGTTTGATGCAATTTAGTTTTTCCTTGTTTAAATTCTGCAAATCCATTCCCCAATTCCCTTTACGTTTCAAGCAATTTATATTCCTTGCACTTTAAGATTCCGCAATTTACATTTCTTGCACTTTAAGTTTCTGCCATTTAATTTCTTGTTCTTTAAGTTTCAGCAATTTATTTCTTGTTCTCTTTACTTCAATGCAAATTACATTCTGCAAGTCACAAATCACCCAACCAAATCTTGATTCGCTTGACTAAATCAACCACTAAACTAAAATTGCTCAATCCTTCAATCCTTATGGGATCGACCTCACTCCCGTGAGTTTTTATTACTTGATACGACCCGGTGCACTTGCCGGTGCAATTGCCCCCAGTGATTTCTGGCCCAGTTTTCGGCCCAAAAAATACAGATTAGAGGCTATAAAGCAGGGGAATCCATTCATTCAGAGGAGGACTTGGATATTCACATAATTTTAGGTTTTAGATGTAGTTTTAGAGAGAGAGGTTCTCTCCTCTCTCTTAGGATTTAGGATTAGGATTTCATCTTCTTCTCAATTTCCAGGTTCAATGATCTTTTAATTTAAGATTCTTATATTCTGCATTTATTCCATAATATTTTTCCATTTAAATATAATATTTGTTTAATTGTTTCCAATTGAATTTTAACTACCATGTTCCCTTTTTACTTCTTTTATGATTTATGAAAATGGCATTCATATTAATTGAGTAGACTCCCAACTTGATTTTGGAGTTGATTATTATTTGGAGACCCTTGAGTTAGAATACTCAAGAATTAATTGGTAATTGGAAGTTGTTGGTTAGCACTCTAGTTACTACGTTAATCCTTCCTAAGGGAGAGGATTAGGACTTGTGAACAGAAGTTGGCTCCCAACTTAATTTTCCTTTATTTAGTAAAGGATAACCAAGTAGAAACAACAACCTATTACTATTAATCTTGAGAAATCCAACAAGGATAGAACTTCCGATTAATCTTCTCCGGGTCAAGGCTTTTAATTTAATTACATAAAATCTCTTATTTATCTTTATTGCTTTAATTTATAATTATATCTGTGCCCATTGCCCAAACTTCAAAACTCCCAATTTACAAGACTCATAACCAATAATAAGAACACCTCGCTGCAATTCCTTGAGAGACGACCCGAGGTTTAAATACTTCGGTTATCAATTTATTTAGAGGTTTGTTACTTGTGACAACCAAAACTTTTGCACGAAAGGATTCTCTATTGGTTTAGAAGCTATAATTACAACGCGACTATATTTTTACAAAATTCTAAATTAGCAGAAATCCGATCGTCAAAATGGCGCCATTGCCGGGGAATTGCAAACGTGTGCCTTATTATTGGTTATTGTAAATATTTACTTTTAAATTGATTTTTTCGAAAAAAAAATTCAGATTTTTATTTTAAAATTTTTTTATCTTATCTTATCTTAGTTTTAAATTTCAAAATTCAAAATTCAAAATTCAAAATTTAAATTTAAATTTTTTTAAAAAAAAATCAAACCTTTTCAAAATTTAAATCTTTTTTTTCAAATCTTTATCTTATATTGTTGACTTTTTCAAAATTCAAATTTCAAAATTTAAAATTCAAATTTCAAATTTCAAATTTCAAATTTCAAATTTCAAATTTCAAAATTTAAAATTCAAGAATTTAATTTTCAAATTAAAAAAAATTAAATTTCAAAACCTTTTAATTTAAAAACTTATCTTCTCTTACCTAACTTATCTTATCTTTTCTAATCAAATCTTTTTCAAACCTTTTCTCTTATTTTATTTTATTTTATTTTATTTTCCTTTTCTTGTTTATTTATTTTTGTTTTTAATTTTTATTAGTTACTATGAGTTCTTACCCCCATCGCTTTGAGTATGTATCTAATGTTGTTGCAAGGAATGGAAATTATAACAGGAACATGCATCAAGGTCAAAACAATCAGAGATGGAAGGAGCCACGAGGATCTGATCAACCCTTTCGGCAACAACACCTTCCACAGTACCACAGACAAAGACCATTCCACAATGCATGCCGAGACAATAGTTATGGTGGACCCTTTCGTGACAACCAACCTCCACCAAATTACTATAGTCAAGAGCCATTCCAGGGAGCGTACCAAGATGATGGATATGGTGGACCCCCTTATAGTTACCAACAAGGCCCACCATATGATTATGAACCGCCTCCTCAACACAACTCTGGACCACCATACTCACAAGCCCCGTACCACCAAACATCATCACATGATTCTAACCTTTATCTACCATATCAACCACCTTATGAGCCATATGAGCCATACATAGATCCACCCCAATTCCGACCCATTTACTCCCAAGGACCACCACCTCCATATACACCACATCCATATCCATAAATCCAAGAGCCTTATGATCCTACTTATGATATCCGAGCAGAACAAGAGTCAAGGAATCGTCTCAAGGAAATAATGGATCAATTTCAAGCAACCCTGCGTCAATTGGACCGAGCGATAAACCAAATAGCACCCGAAGCTTTCATGGCTAAGGAATCTCAATTTGAGAGCAAGGAATTGAAGTGTGCTGTGCAACAAGTGGAAAAGATGGAGAGTGATGAACCACCCTCTTATCATGAATCTTTCCTCCCAAATAATGAGCCCTCACATCCACTTCAACCTTCAATGCATGATACTATTGGTGTTCTTCTTCAAGGGCAAAGAGAAATGAAACGGGGAGTACTAGAATTTGCGACTGCCTTTACCGAGGTAGTAAATTGATTAGCTTCTCAACATCTGAGCACTCAAAGTACTCCCATGGCTACATGTGGAGAATCAAAAGAAGAGCGTAGCATGAAAGAGACACTAAAAACTCCGGTGGACAACGAGGAACGCTTTGTGTTGGAACAAGTGGAGGAAGCCATAACAGTTGTAGAGGAAGAAGTGGTTGAAGATTTAGGAGATGCTGAACCTCCGTTGGAATCTAGAATTGTAGAGTACCCCTCCAATAAGATTGAAATTGATGTCAAGAAGGCCAATGCACAACTTCCATGGCATATTCCTTATGAAGACTTGGATGGGATAGATCAAGAAGTAAGTTCCCTTGGTGATGAGAATCATGCATCAAGTCCTCCCAGTGATAAATCTACATCTGCAAACGAACTCCTTGAGTATGAAGACTCTTCTCTGATTGAGTCTGCAAATGATGTGGAAGTAGAAGCCCTTCGAAAAGGATGGACGGGAGTTGAGTACGCTTTGTCAAGAACGTTGGAGACTTATCCACCTAGGTTGTCGTCTACTCCTTCACTTGAGTGGGTAAAACTTATCTCTGTTCGTCTTCCTATCCCACTTGAGTACTGTATTCTTGAAACGAATGGCCAACTTAGGAACCTTTGTGGCATTAAGCGTAAGAAAAGAATGTCTAGTGGTTGGAGTTGCAAATCAAGGCTTATCAAGGTTGATACTTCAAGAGAAAGATGTAAGGGCTCAACTGGTGATAATTTGGTTAGATCTAAAAGAAGATTTTGGTACTCCGTAGAGAATTCAGAGTACTTGCCACCCGGATGGAACCATGATGATCAACTTGAAGACGGGTGCAGAAACAAGATTTGGGATCCAGTCATATATGAGGATCAAATTTGGGAGCTCAAAACTTGTGACAAACTCCATCAAAGCTTGAGAAATTTACTTGGTATTGATAGAGCTTATTAGAAGTCCAAGCATTGGTGGAAGTTTCAGGATGAGTTCAAGCACAAGCCGCCATGACAAGGAGCTCACCAAATGTCCAACTTAAGGACTTTAACTAAAAGTGCTAGGTGGGAGACAACCTACCATGGTATGATCGTTCCTTTTCAATTTTAATTTTATTTCGTTTTGTTTGTTTTAAAGTTTTGTTTTATTCTATTGAACCTAGAATTATTCATAACCTCCATATCAGCATTTGCATTCTGCATTCTGCATTTTTGCATTAAAAAAAAAAACACGCACGCGACGCGTTTGCGTCATAGGTGCCTTGGACACGAGAAGGAAAGAAACAGAGAGTCACGCGAAAGCGTGGCTGGAAGCGTGCCTTAGGCACAAACATGACCACGCGACCGCGTCGCTGACGCGTTCGTGTCGTTTGTGATATAATCTTCCCACGCGTCCACGTCACCCACGTGAACGCGTGCCCCGAAAAATCGACATAAAAGAGGTGTATGGCAGCAAGTTATGATGGAGTGGGGCTGGTACTGTGCTAGAGGCACAAAATCACCCCATGCGTACGCATCCCTGACGCGTGCGCGTCATTTCGCTTTTAGACCACCCACGCGTACGCGTGGGCGACGCGTACGCGCCACATGGTGAAAACAGATCTCACGCGCACGCGTGCCTTGCGCACGCACGTCACATCCCGATTTTACACTCCCTTCTCCTTTCTTCCTTCATTCTCTTTATTGCATTTAATTACTTTTCTTTCTTCAACAATTTTTCTCTTTCATACTTAGTTATTTATGGTTTCTTTCTTTTCTTTTTCTCCATGCATTATTTTATATTGGTGTTGGAGATTTATTTGGGTCATATATTATTATACTTGAGCCTTTGGATATCATCAAGAGTGCTTTGACAATTAATATTAATTTTTTAGGTTGCATGCATGTTCAGATTTAATATTTTCCCAAACATATTTTATATGCGTACCAAGTGTTTGTGAAAAAGCCCGTATGGTATTGTGCATTTTTAATTACCCTATTCTTCTACTCTACTGCCTCTTTTTCACAAAACCCTTGCAACTCTTTTTTTATTCATTGAAATTAATTGTCAATACAAACGTGATTAGTTTGTTATGAGTGATAATACATTTTTATTGATGCTTGATCTGTGCTACTCATGCCCTTGCGAGCATGCTAATCAACATCTTGCATCTACTTACCATAATATGCCCTTGCTATATTTCCATTGATGAACTGATTACATGTAGTCGTGACCATGTGTTCACGACATCCTTCTTTACCTTGGCATTAATTATCACTTGTACTGTCCTCCTCCTTGCTTTAACCCTTGATTTTACATGTTACCTTCATTTTTCCTCTTTAGGATGGCCACCAAGAAGGGTAAAGAGAAAGCTACTCCCAAACCACCGGCAAGGAAAGAAACAAAAAGAGCACTAGCTGCGGAGCCACCCATCCACTTGTACATCTTAGCATGCACCGAGGATGGTGCAATCTTTAAGTGTAGGGAGGTCGATACCGATCTCCATGGGTTAGTTATTTTCTTTTCAACACCAATATATTACTATTTGTTAGTTCATTGTTGCATTTGCATGTTTGATTGCATGTTTGTTTGATTTTATGTATTTAGTTACTACTTAGTTAAAGTATTTAATTTCTTTTCAAGACTCTATTTTATAACACTTCACTAATTTAAATTGAAAAAAATGTTTGTGTTAAATTTGTTTGAAGTTGTATTTGGAACATAGTTTAAAAAGCTAAGAACACACAACCTATGAGATTTTGAGTTTATTTATATGGTTACATTATTTAACCATAAATTTTAATTCTTGTGTGTTTTCTTCTCTATGATTGCAATCTTTGCTTTGTTCCATTCTATATGTCCACTATTTAGTGTATTTACATGCTTGCATATGATTGAGGCCATTGTTTGATTTTAGCTCACTTATCCCAAATAAGCCTACCCTTTTAATTACCTTTGTTAGCCACTTTGAGCCTTTTAAATCTCATTTGTTCCATATTTTACCACATTACTAGCCTTAAGCGGAAAAACAATTAAATATCCCAATTGAATCTTTGGTTAGCTTAAGATAGAAATTGTGTGTTAATTAAGTATGGAAAAATTTTGGGAACAATGGTTAATAAGGGAACATGTCATGATAAAATAGATGGGAATTTGGGTACCTACTCATGTGAAACTAGAAAAAAAAATTGAAAATCCATATGCATTGATAATGTTATGTTTACTTTTACTTTTACTTAAAAAAATAAAAAAATATTCAATAAATAAATAAATAAGGGGACAAAATTACCCCAATGCAAAGTTAAGTTAAAAAGATCAATGCATATGTGATAAAATTAAAAGAAAAGTTGATGCATGAGTATGAGATGAAAAATTGAGAATTTTGGGTAGCTAGGCATGAATTAGAATTATATAGAGTATATGTATGTTAGGTGAAAGCTTAGGTTAATTAAAGAGTCAATGTATAGCTCACTTAGCCATATATATACCCTCACCCTTACCTTATCCCCATTACAACCTTGAAAAGACCTCATGATATTTGCATTGGTACATTAAATACTTGTTGATTGGTTAGATGAAGAACAAAGTTTAGAAAGCATGATTAGAGAAGAGTAGAGTGAATTACCCTATACACTTGAGAGATTAGAGTGCCTATACACTACCAGTGAGGGTTCAATGTTTGATTCTATGTTCCCTGCTTTTATGAGCTATCTTCTCACAAGTTTACTTGTCTTTTATTATATGATTTGAATTAGTGGAATTTGAATTATTTTTGTCTTGGAGAACTTGTTTACTTTTAACCAAGTAGATAGAAACATCATAGCATATAGTTGCATTCATATACATAGGTTACATTTCATACATTTTACCATTCCTCTTCACTTTTATAGCTTCTCTTGAGCTTAGCATGAGGACATGCTAATGTTTAAGTGTGGGGAGGTTGATAAACCACTATTTCATGGTTTATCTTGTGCTTAATTGAGTGGTTTTTATTAACTCTTTACCCACTTATTCATACTATTCGCATGTTTTATGTTTTCCTTCCTGATTTTGTGCTATGATTGAAAACATGCTTCTTTGGCCTTATATTTGCTAAGATTAATCTTTTCTTATTATTATTCAATGCCTTGATATGTGTGTTAAGTGATTTCAGAGATTACAGGGCAGGAATGACTCAGAGGATGGAAAGGAAGCATGCAAAAATGGAAGGAATACAAGAAGTTGAAGAACTGCAAAGCTGTCAGCCCGACCCTCTCGCACTAAAACGGTCATAACTTGAGCTATAGAGGTCCAAATGAGGCGGTTCTAGTTACGTTGGAAAGATAACGTCCAGGGCTTCGATTTGATATATAATTTGCTATAGTGGCCGTACAGATAGACAACGCGAACACGTGCTCTATGCGGACACGTCGTAGTTACAAAAATCAGCGTGGCAGATTTCGCCCCCAGCGATTTCTGGGCTGTTTCTGGCCCAGTTATTGGCTCAGAAAACACAGATTAGAGGCTATAAAGTAGAGGAATCCATTCATTCAGAGAAGGACTTGGATATTCACATAATTTTAGGTTTTAGATGTAGTTTTAGAGAGAGAGGTTCTCTCCTCTCTCTTAGGATTTCTCTTAGGATTAGGATTTCATCTTCTTCTCAATTTCCAGGTTCAATGTTCTTTTAATTTAAGATTCTTATATTCTGCATTTATTCCATAATATTTTTCCATTTAAATCTATTATTTGTTTAATTATTTCCAATTGAATTTTAATTACCATTTTCCCTTTTTACTTCTTTTATGATTTATGAAAATGGCATTCATATTAACTGAGTAGACTCCCAACTTGATTTTGGAGTTGATTATTATTTGGAGACCCTTGAGTTGGAATACTCAAGAATTAATTGGTAATTGGAAGTTGTTGGCTAGCACTCTAGTTACTACGCTAATCCTTCCCAAGGGAGAGGATTAGGACTTGTGAACAGAAGTTGGCTCCCAACTTAATTTTCTTTTATTTAGTAAAGGATAACCAAGTAGAAACAACAACCTATTACCGTTAATCTTGAGAAATCCAACAAGGATAGAACTTCCGATTAATCTTCTCTGGGTCAAGGCTTTTAATTTAATTACATAAAATCTCTTATTTATCTTTATTGCTTTAATTTATAATTATATCTGTGGCCATTGCCCAAACTCCAAAACCCCTAATTTACAAGACTCATAACCAATAATAAGAACACCTCCCTGCAATTCCTTGAGAGACGACCCGAGGTTTAAATACTTCGGTTATCAATTTATTTAGGAGTTTGTTACTTGTGACAACCAAAACTTTTGCACGAAAGGATTCTCTGTTGGTTTAGAAGCTATACTTACAACGCGACTATATTTTTACAAAATTCTAAATTAGCAGAAATCCAATCGTCAGGGATCCTGTGGGGTCCACAGATCCTGAGGGGTCAAGGACTTCTCATCCCTGCTCCATTTAGGCGTGCAAAACTCCCTTAGAGTGCAATTCTGGCGTTAAACGCCAGGTTGCAACCTGTTTTTGGCGTTTAACGCCAACTTTTCTTTCCTTTCTGGCGTTTAACGCCAACTTGGTGCTCTGTTCTGGCGTTAAACGCCAGCTTGTTGCTTCTTTCTGGCCTTAAACACCCAGAATGGTGCCAGACTGGGCGTTTAACTCCCATTCTGCTACTCTTACTGGCATTTAAATGCCACTAAGTCTGTCCTCCAGGGTGTGCTATTTTTGATGCTGTTTTTGATTCTGCTTTAATTCTGCAGCTGTTTTTATGACTCCACGTGATCATCAACCTAAAGAAAACATAAAACAAAAATGGAAAATGAAATGAAAAAGTAATTAACATAGATAAATAAGATTTGGTTGCCTCCCAATAAGCACTTCTTTACTGTCAATAGCTTGACATTACTGAGCCTTATAGTTTGCAATGTCTGCAAACCACGGAGCTTCCTGAATAGCAAACAATTGCTCATCCAGAAAGGTTTCCTAGATCTTAGTAGGAGGGAGGGACGCTCTTGCTACTGGTTCTATCCGAGACAGGTGATCAGCTACTTGATTCTCTGACCCTTTTCTGTCTCTTATTTCTATATCAAACTCTTGCAGAAGCAACACCTATCTTATGAGTCTGGGTTTTGAATCCTGCTTTGTGAGGAGATATTTTAGAGCAGCATGGTCAGTGTACACAATCACTTTTGATCCTACTAAGTAAGATCTAAACTTGTCAATGGCATAAACCACTGCAAGTAATTTATTTTCTGTGGTTGTGTAATTTTTTTACGCATCATTTAAAACACGGCTAGCATAGTAAATGACGTGCAGAAGCTTGTCATGCCTCTGTCCCAATACTGCACCAATAGCACGGTCACTGGCATCACACATTAATTCGAATGGTAATGTCCAGTCTGGTGCAGAAATGACAGGTGTTGTTACCAACTTAGCCTTTAGAGTCTCAAAGGCCTACAAACACCCTGTGTCAAAGACAAATGGTGTGTCAGCAGCTAGTAGATTACTCAGAGGTTTTGCGATTTTTGAAAAATCCTTTATAAACCTCCTGTAGAATCCTGCATGCCCCAGAAAGCTTCTGATTGCTTTAACATTGGTGGGTGGTGGTAATTTTTCAATCACCTCTACCTTAGCTTGATCCACCTTTATTCCCTTGTTCGAAATTTTGTGCCCAAGGACAATTCCTTCAGTCACCATAAAGTGACATTTTTCCCAATTTAAAACCAGGTTAGTCTCTTGGCATCTCTTCAGAACAAGTGCTAGATGGTTAAGACAGGAGCTAAATGAGTCTTCAAATACTGAGAAGTCATCCATGAAGACTTCCAGAAATTTCTCTACCATATCAGAGAAGATAGAGAGCATGCACCTCTGAAAGGTTGCAGGTGCATTGCACAGACCAAAAGACATTTTTCTATAAGCAAATACTCCAGATGGACATGTGAATGCTGTTTTCTCTTGGTCTTGAGGATCTACTGCAATTTGGTTGTAACCTGAATAGCCATCCAAAAAGTAGTAGTATTCATGACCTGTTAGTCTCTCTAGCATCTGGTCTATAAATGGTAAAGGAAAATGATCCTTTCTGGTGGCTGTATTGAGCCTTATGTAGTCAATATACATACGCCACCCTGTAACTGTTCTTGTGGGAACCAGTTCGTTCTTCTCATTATGAATCACTGTCATGCCTCCTTTCTTTGGGACGACTTGGACAGGGCTCACCCAGGGGCTATCAGAAATAGGATAAATAATCCCAGCCTCTAGTAACTTAGTGACCTCCTTCTGCACCACCTTCTTCATGGCTGGATTCAGCCGCCTCTGTGGGTGAACCACTGGCTTAGCATCATCCTCCAATAGGATCTTGTGCATGCATCTAGCTGGGCTTATGCCCTTAAGGTCACTTATGGACTACCCAAGAGTTAGTGCTGGAATCCTGGAATCTATTCTGACATTTCGCCGAACGCCACTTTTCTTTCATTCGTAGTTTGTTGCATATTTTACAGTTTCTGTTCAAATTAGGCTAGCTAGAGATGCATGTTTGTAGTGGATTCTAGGTGGTTAGGTAGCTAGGATGTAGTTAGTGGATTTAGGCCTGATAATTGCGCCGTACTTGTTGCTTGTTTTACCTATTCTGCAATTTTAGTTTGGCTGTGATGTTAATACTGTTCATATGTTGTTCTTCACTGTTTCATGCTGCTGTTCCATTGCTCTTTCATGATTCATATTACTTATGTCTATTTGTAGCTTTATTTTAATTTCTATGAACTGTTCTGCTTGCTGTTTATTACCCGGGAGCATCCAATTTTAGCCAGAATGCTGCCCAATTTTTTGCAAATTGTTTTATTTTCATTCCTGTTTTAGTTTTGGCAATTTTAAATTTTGTATCACTTCGCTATACCCAAACCATTTCATGGACGCACGGGCCAGCATTCTTATTCCTTTTGATTTCCTGGTTAATAAATTGCATTATTGATGATTAGATTTTAATTTTTGCTACTCAGGCATCTATCTGATTATCATCAACAACCTGATTTTCTTACTTGAATATGAGTTGTCTGTTGTTTAAAATTGTGAATTTATTGTTACTTAGGAACCATTTATCATGCCACTCACTTTAACATACTTTCTCCTAACTCACTAATTTCCACTTTCTAACTTCTTTTTCAATCCTAACCAATCTAACTTTCAAACGTCTCTTTTTGGTTTTTAACTATTTACTTTACCTTTCTAACTCAAGGCATGATTCTTGTTTTTCCTAATTAACATGAATTCTACTTATATTACATTTTGGATTGCGATTTTTCATCTCGGATTTCTAACTCAAATACAATCCATAATGCACATATACTTAACTCATTTCATCATTCTACTGCTCTTTTGCCACTATGTGCTTATATTGCTATTATTCTATTTGCCTACTTATTTTCCTGCTTTTGTTCTTCAATTATATCCTAGATTTCTATTTTTCAGGATGTTTGACCCTCAACGAAAAGAAAAAGGAAAAGGAAAGTCAACAACTGGAAAACAGAAAAGAGGTGAATCCTCTATGTCTATCCTGGACATTATGCATGATGACTCCTGGCGGGAGAAAAACTTTACCCCGCAGGAGAAGGCTGACCAGCTCCTCCCTGCCAATGATCCAGTAAAATTTGCAAATAGATACTGTGAGCTGAAGTATCCAGTGTTTGCCACCTCCAGAAACTTGTACCTGGAGAGAACTCTGAACATTCTAGATGAACTACAACAGTACACCTCCGATCAGATAAGACAGAGAGGCTGGTTCTTCTTGGAGAGAAACTTGACAGAGGTCAATGCTTCCTAAGTCAGGGAGTTTTACTGCAACTATTTCAAGACTACCCTAGATGCAGTGCACCTCAGAAGGAAACAGATATTGGTAACTGAAGAAGCCATTGAGGATATTCTGCAGCTTCAGCCTAAGTCAGATCAGCCTGACGGTTACCAAATGGCTGAAAAGGACATGCACTATCTGAGATTTGACTGGGATGCTGTCAAGCAGAGGATGGCCCTTGATCCTAATGTCCCCTGGGTCATGGGAAAGAACAAAGTAATGCCTAAGGAAATCAAGCTGATGTATCTGAATGATGAGGCTCGGCTCTAGCACCAGATCCTGAGCAACTTTGTTATGCCAAGCACTCATGAGACGAAGCTGCCTGCTGCTATGATCACCCTCATCTGGTGTGTGATGGAGGGTAAGGACCTGTATCTTCCACGATTCATCCGGTATTACATGGCCAGGGTCCATGTCAGAGGCACTCTCCCTTTCCCATATCTGATTACCCAGCTCGGCCGTCGAGTTGACGTGCCTTGGGAGCTTGCTGATGAGAAGCCACCTGCTGCAGACTGCAAGAAGATCATTCCTCACCGCAGGAAGTTTCAAGCTTTGGGTTACAGACCTCCATTCCTCACCGCTTCAGCTGAGGCGACAGCCACACCTTCAACTGTGCCTTCTTCTTCCACTGCTGCACCAGCCCCACCCACTGCACCTCCACCTGCCTCAGAGCTTGTTTACCACCTCGTGCACCGCTTATTTCAGCAGCTGGACCAGATGGAGCACCGCAACCGGCGGCGATATGAGAGATCTGAGCATCGCAACAAGCGACGCTATGAGCACCTCAAGTTGATGATCCAATCTGGCGGCAACATACCCTCCGAGCCTGACACACCATCAGAGCCATCTGAGAAGGAGGTGGAGGAGCATGAGGATGAGACACATGCACAGAGAGAGGCTGAGCAGGCAGGACCGGAGCAGGCTGCGTCACAGCAGGAGGAGCCACACCAGATTCAGGCTGCAGACCCAGAGATTCCTATCCAGTCAGCACCCCCACTGCAGCAGACAGATCCTCCTACCCTCATCCAGTCTGCAGACCTTCAGGCCACCTCAGAGACTCCAGCAGCCCATCCTTCCAATGATGACACTCCTTCACACCCAGCTTGAGTGAGTATTGAGGACGATGCTTTATTTTAAGTGTGGGAAGGTCGTCATCCCTGGCGTATTTTTTTGGTGAACCACTACAGACTCTTTTTTTTTATCTTATTTTATTTATTTTTCTGTATCTTTATCTTTATTTTTATATTTATTTTTCAGTACTTATACATTGTTCTTTTGCTATATTTTTATTTTATTTCCACATTTTGCACTTTAGTTCATATTTTAGCCATTTAGTTTGGTTTGCAATTCTAAACCTATTAGTTATAGAATATGTGGATTAATTAGTATAGTTTACCCTTTTAGCATATGATAGTTTGGTTTAATTGAAAATAAAAAGGAAGTAAACTAGAGACTTCAGTAAATTAAAACAATCCACACACCTTGTATATATAGCATTACATGTTAGTTAGTTAACAACATTTCATCAAGGAACAACACTAAGATTTTAAGGGCCACCCTAAGATTTACATTGAGAATAATGGGAACTCTTAATTTTTACTTGCATGACATGTATAACTGATATATGATTTTTGAGCTAGTGAACACACAACCTGTGAGTTTTGAGCTTAATTGTATGGTTACATTCAAACTATAAATTTCATTCCTGTGTGTTTTGCCCTTCTTTTTCATTCTGACGTTCTTTACTTTGTTTTAATCTATATGTCCAATTATAGAATATAGATACATACCAGGAGATGATTGAGGCCATCATTTGAATTTTTCCTCACTTATCCCAAATCAGCCTACCTTTTACATCACCCTTGTTAGCCCCCTTTGAGCTTTTTAATCCCCTCTTGTTCTATAAACCACATTACTAGCCTTAAGCAGAAAAACAAAATAAAAATCCCAAGTTGAATCCCTGGTTAGTTTAAGATAGAAATTGTGTATTATTTAAGTATGGGGAACTTTATGGGAACATGGGATGATAGAAACAAAGTAGAAATTTAAAGAATAAGATGTTTCAAAATAAAAATTTGGGAAACATGCTCATGTAAAATCAAAACAATTGAATTATCATGTGCATTGATTGAAAAAAAAATTTCCAGTATTTAAATAAGGGGATACAAAAATTCTCCAAATGCAAAATAAAAAGAATCAATGCACATGGGACAAAATTAAAATTAATACATGAGTTTGCAATACAAAGAGGGAAAATTTGGACAAATAGGTTAAGAGACTTTGATTTATAAAGTATGTATGTTAGGTGAGATCTTAGACTAATCAAGGATTCGCTTATTAGCTCACTTAGCCTTATACATATACCCTTACCTTTACCTTGGCCCCATTACAACCTTGAATAAGACCTCATGATTTTTGTATGTCTGTATTCTATAATTGTTGATTGGTTAGATGAAAAACAAAGTTATAGAAAGTAAGGATAGAAAAAGAATAGAGTGATTAACCCAATAAACTCTAGGACTTTAGGGGTTGACTAGGACTTTAGGTATTAAATTCTTATAACTCTAGTCTTTCCTTAGGGGTTGACTAGGACTTTAGGTGTTAAATTGATTTATCCACTTGACTTACCTTCATAGTTAGAGTTTGACTTAGTGGGAGAAAAATATAATTCTCATCACCATTGATAAGGATAACTAGGATAGGACTTCCGAATTTTCATACCTTGCCAAGAGTTTATTTTACAGTTATTTATTTATTTTACTTGTCATTTAAATTACTTGTTCCTTACTTTCACAACCCCCAATTTACATAACTCATAACCAATAATAAGAACACCTCCCTGCAGTTCCTTAAGAAGACAACCCGAGGTTTAAATACTTCGGTTATCAATTTTAAAGGGGTTTGTTACTTGTGACAACCAAAACGTTTGTACAAAAGGATTTTCTATTGGTTTAGAAGCTATACTTACAACGCGATCATATTTTTGTATTTCTTTACCGATAGAAAAACCGGTTCTGGCAGTTTTTATGCCAGTTCTGGCGTTTAACGCCATAATAGGGTAGAAAGTTGGCGTTAAACGCCAGTTTGCGTGATTTCAACTCGAGCAAAGTATGGACTATTATATATTTCTGGAAATCCCAGGATGTCTACTTTCCAACGCAATTGAGAGCATGCCAATTGGACTTCTATAGCTCCAGAAAATCAATTTCGAGTGCAGGGAGGTCAGAATCCAATAGCATCTGCTGTCCTTTTTCAGCCTCTGAATCAGATTTTTGCTCAGGTCCCTCAATTTCAGCCAGAAAATACCTAAAATCATAGAAAAAACACAAAAATCATAGTAAAGTCCAGAAATATGAATTTTGAATAAAAACTAATAAAAAGTGAATAAAATATACTAAAAACTACCTAAAAACAATGCCAAAAAGCGTATAAATTATCCGCTCATCAATAGACTACATCGTGGTCGATGTGAGTTCAGCCTACAATGCCCTAATAGGTCAGACAATGTTAAATTAGCTTGGCGTAGTAGTCTCAACTCCACACCTGTGCATGAAGTTCCCAACCACAGAAGGAATAGCTACGAAAAAAGCAGATCAGAAGATAGCATGCCGCTGTTACAACGAAAGTCTAAACCTCAGAGGCGGAGGAGAAAATTTCCACACCATTGAACTTGGAAGAGTTTGAGGGCGGGAAGAACTTTGTCCACAACTCGAAGGCAAAATAGAAAAAGTCCAGATCGGAGATGCCCCAGACAAAACAACCAATATCGGCACAATCCTAAAAGGAGACATAAAGGAGTCACTCATACAGTCCTTAAGAGACAATGTCAACCTCTTTGCATGGAAGGCTACAGACATGCCAGGCATAGACCCCAAGTTAATGTGCCAAAAGTTGGCAGTTTACCCAGGATCTCGGCCAGTACAGCAGAGACGCAGAAAGCTCAGACCCGAACGATCACAAGCTGTGGAGGAGCAAGTACAAGCTCTACTAGAGGCAGGATTCATAAGGGAAGTCAAATACCCGCTATGGCTAGCTAACATCGTCTTGGTGGAAAAATCAAATGGAAAGTGACGGATGTGCACCGACTACACTAATCTCAATAAAGCCTACCCAAAAGATCATTATCCACTCCCAAATATCGACGCCCTGGTGGATGCCTCCTCCGGATACAAATACCTTTCGTTTATGGATGCCTACTCGGGATATAATCAAATCCCAATGTACCCTCCTGACCAAGAAAAAACCTCGTTCTTAACCCCGAAAGCAAACTACTGCTACATTGTCATGCCATTCGGACTCAAAAACGCAGGAGCCACTTATCAAAGACTAATGAATAAGGTCTTCGCGGACCACATCGGAAAAGTCATGGAATTTTACGTAGACGACATAATAAAAACACAAAGTGAAGAGTCGTTGTTGTCCGACCTCACCCAAGTGTTCGACACTATAAGAAGGCATGGCATGCGACTTAACCCGGCAAAATGCACCTTCACGGTAGAAGCTGGTAAATTCTTGGGTTTTATGCTCACACAAAGAGGAATCGAGGCAAATCTGGATAAATGCCAGGCTATACTTGACATTAAGAGTCCGACCTGTGTCAAAGAGGTACAACAACTCAATGGAAGACTGGCAGCCTTGTCCAGATTCCTAGCCGGATCGGCAATAAAATCTCTACCCTTCTATGCCACTCTACGGAAGAGAAAGAGGTTCGAATGGACAACGGAGTGCGAGCAGGCCTTCCAGGACTTCAAAAGGTTCTTGGGACAACCACCTATTCTAACTCGACCACAGGAAGGAGAACCACTTGTACTATACCTCGCAGTAGGAAACCGGGCCATAGCCTCAGCACTGGTCCGAGAAGACAACAACGGACAACAACCTATATACTTCATTAGCAAAGCGCTACAAGGGTCCGAACTGAATTACCAAGAAATAGAGATGTTTGCATATTCTCTCATACTAACATCTCGACGACTTTGCTCGCATTTCCAAGCCCACATCATCAGGGTTCGGACCAATCAGCCCATAAAAAGAATCTTACAGAATACAGACTTAGTAGGAAGAATCTTGCAATGGGCAGTCGAGTTGTCTGAATTCCACCTTCAATATGAAGCTCGGATAGCCATTAAATCACAGTATCTGGCTGACTTCCTTTCTAACTTTACGGACACCCTAGAAAACCCTACAGAATGGACTCTATACGTAGACGGTTCTTCAAATAAAACGGGAAGTGGCGCAGGCGTGATACTAGAAAGCGACCAGAGAACCCAAATTGAACTTTCCCTCGAATTCGGTTTCCCCGCTTCAAACAATCAAGCCAAATATGAAGCACTACTAGCTGGTTTGAAGCTGGCCAAGGAGGTTGGAGCTCAAAAGCTTACCATCTTCAGTGACTCACAAGTAGTCACCTCACAAATAGCAGGGAGCTATGATAAACCATTATTTTATGGTTTATATTGTGTTTAATTGTGTGTTTTTATCAAATCTTTACCCACTTATTCATTAAATAAGCATGCATTTATAATTCCTTCCTGAAAATACTTTACAGTTGAAAACTTGCTTCCTAGAGACTTTTAATTTTGTATTTTAATTATCCTTTATTCTATTCGATGCCGTGATCTGTGTGTTAAGTGTTTCATGCTTTATAGGGCATGAATGACTTGGAGATTAGAAAGAAAGCTTGCAAAAATGGAAGGAACACAAGAAATTAAGGAGATAACCAGCGAGAAGTGACGCGGATGCATGGCTCACGCGACCGCGCGACATAGAAGAAATTGTAGTGACGCGGACGCATGGATCACGCGACTGCGCGGATTGAAAACTACACCAGTGACGCGAAGGCGTGGACGACGCGCACGCGTGGCAAGGCAAAACGCTGGATGACGCAAACGCCTGGATGACGCGATCGCGTGACATGTGCGATCTGCAGAATCTGCAGAATTTGCTGGGGGCGATTTTGGGCCCTATTTTGACCCAATTTTCGGCCCAGAAAAGCAGATTAGAGCCAGGGAACATGCAGAGACAAAAGGGAGAATATTCATTCTGCATAGTTTTAGTTTTAGATCTGATTTTACCTCTCCCCTAGGTTTTCTCTCTACACATTCATAGTTCTTAGGATTTTGATTTTATTGCTTTTTGGATTGGGACATTGAGAAGAGTTATTACCTCCGTCAAGACTTCGTCATTCTAATTTGTTTCCTTACTTGTCTCTTACTCTTCCATGTCTTTATTTATTCAGAATCACTATTGGATTATTTTTAGAATTTATTAATACAAGAATCATTTTTATTTTTAATTGATCTTTTGATTATTATTTATCATGTCTTTCTTTATTTCCCTTTCTTATGTTATGGAGTTTACATTCATAATGAGCGAGAAGTTCCATAACTTGATTGGGAGTTGATTGAAAGGAGACCTTGAGTTGGAATACTCAAGAGAAAAATTGTAATTGGGTTTATTGTTGGATTGTCCTCTAGTCACTGACACTAATCCTTTCCAAGGGGAAGGATTGGAACTTGTGAATAGAAATAACTTTCCAACTTGCTTGACTTTCCTCTACCTAGTAAGGAATAACTAAGCAAAACAACCTTTAATTATCAATTAATCTTGAGAGTATTCCAACAAGAATAGGGCTTCCAACTAATCTACTCCCAGTCAAGGTTTTTATTTAAATTACATAAATTCTCTAATTTAATTTCATGTTTATCAACTCAAACCATTTTTGAAAATATCTGATTAATAAATTAGCACATCTTTCTGCAACTCGTTGGGAGACGACCTGGGATTCATACTCCCAGTATTTTAATTTTAATTTTGTGACAACCCTTCTAAATTGATAAACGGATTTTTGGTTGGTTAAGAACTGTACTTGCAACATATCTCTTATAACAATTTTTTAACTCGCCAATTTCTGTCACGTCAAGCTACCAAGCCAAAGATCCCACCATGAAAAAGTACTTGGACAAGACCAAGAAAAATCTCGGACAACTTGGGAAATATGAGGTCCGCCACATACCCCGAGAACAGAATGCTCGAGCTGATGCACTCTCAAAATTAGCCAGCACCAAATCAGGGGGCAACAATAGAAGCCTTATCCAAGAGATGCTGTAGAACCCGTCAATCTCGGAAGAAGAAAAGGTCCTAGCCATAACAAGTCTGGATCAAGGATGGATGGCTCCTATAATTAATTACCTCAAAACAAAAACACTCCCTACAGATAAGAAGGAGGCAAAGAGGTTAAAATAGGAAGCACAATACTACACCATCATAAATAATACTCTATATAATAGAAGGATTTCAACACCACTATTAAAATGCGTGCCTACTTCCAACACAAAAAAAGTTTTAGAAGAGGTACACAGTGGTATTTGTGGCAACCATCTCGGAGCACAGGCAGTTACCAAAAAAGTACTCCGAGACGGATTCTATTGGCCGACTTTACAAAAAAAAGCAACAGAATTCGTGAAGACATGTCCACCATGTTAGAAACATGCCAACTTTCACATTGCCCCGCCAAAGGAGCTCATCAGCATAACCTCACCCTGGCCATTCGCAAAATGGGGACTCGATCTTTTCGGACCCTTTCCTCAAGGTTCAGGACAAGTCAAATTTCTCATAGTAGGGGTAGACTATTTCACAAAATGGATCGAGGCGAAACCCCTAGCTAACGCCACTGCTCAAAGAAGTCGAAAATTCCTATATAGAAACATTGTCACAAGGTTTGGGGTTCCATACTCTATAACCACAGACAATGGCACTCAATTTACAGACGCAGGCTTCAAAAAGCTGGTGGCCGATCTGAATATAAAATACCAATTTACATCCGTAGAACACCCCCAGGCCAATGGACAAGCAGAAGCTGCCAACAAAGTCATATTAGTCGGGCTAAAACGGAGATTACAGGATGCAAAGGGAGCCTGGGCCGAAGAGCTCCCAAAAGTCTTCTGGGCATATCAGACAACTCCACACTCCACCACAAAGGAATCACCCTTCCGGTTAGCTTACGAAATGGAGGCAATGATCCCAGTGGAGGTCAAAGAAGGGTCGCCCAGAGTGATCCACTACAATGAAGAGGCCAACTCCCAACTTCAAAGGGAAGAACTCGACCTACTTCCAGAGATCCGAGAAAGAGCTTGGATCAAGGAAGAGGTATTAAAACGTCGAATGGCTTCAAGATACAATCAAAAGGTAGTGCCGCGAGGTTTTGCCGAGAACGATCTCATCCTAATCCGAAATGATATCGGAACAACTCGACCTGGAGAAGGAAAGCTAGCAGTAAACTGGAAAGGACCCTACCGAGTCATAGAAGTACTTGGAAAGGGCTACTATAGACTGTCTGAACTCGAAGGGCGAGAGCTTCCCAGGTCATGGCACGCTTGCAACCTACGAAGGTATTATAGTTAGAGGTAATAAGGATCTTAGGATAAGGTGAACTCTTTTTTCTGAAAAGGTTTTTTAATGAGGCACCAGCCAAGATTCGTAAAATACCTAACTTAGAGGAGTAAAACTCTCACATGTATATATTTGCATATTTTCTATTTTGAATAAAGTTTTTCAGATTTTCTACAAATCCTTTATCAAGACGCATTAATCTGAAACGCAAAAAATTCATCGCTCGATTATAAAGCTACAAATCGGAAGAAAGTGAAAATCAAATTTACTGCACGATCACGGTCAAGACCAACAAAGATGAAAACCAAATTCATCAAAAGGTTGACCAACAGGGATCAAACCCAATTTATACGAAATTGGCAAAGATGAAAAGGCGACAAAAACAGAATAATGCAAGAAGTTATCGAAAGTGATCCATAGAAAGGACCTGACGAGGTCTTAATAAAAATGGGTTGCTAAAAATAACTTAATAGAAGAAGTCGGACTAGTCGACCACAAAAACCAAAGTTATAAAAAGTAAATCCCTGGAAAGAGGCATGGCCAGCCCTAAAAAAGAGGATTGCTAGAAATAACTTAGAAGGGACCGACGTGATGAAGTCGACCCAAAACAAAAAGTTATAAAAAGTAATCCCTAAAAGAGACCTGACAAAGGTCCAAAAAGAGGATTGCTAGAAATAACTTAGAAGGGACCGACGTGATGAAGTCGACCCAAAATAAAAAGTTATAAAAAGTAATCCCTAAAAGAGACCTGACAAAGGTCCAAAAAGAGGATTGCTAGAAATAACTTAGAAGGGACCGACGTGATGAAGTCGACCCAAAACAAAAAGTTATAAAAAGTAATCCCTAAAAGAGACCTGACAAAGGTCCTGATGAGCGGATATTTTATACGCTTTTTGGGGTTAATTTCATATAGTTTTTAGTATGTTTTAGTTAGTTTTTAGTTTATTTTCATTAGTTTTTAGGAAAAATTCATATTTCTGGACTTTACTATGAGTTGTGTGTTTTTCTGTAATTTCAGGTATTTTTCTGGCTGAAATCGAGGGAGCTGAGCAAAAATCTGATTCAGGCTGAAAAAGGACTGCTGATGTTGTTGGATTCTGACCTCCCTACACTCAAAGTGGATTTTCTGGAGCTACAGAACTCAAAATGGTGCGCTTCCAATTGCGTTGGAAAGTAGACATCCAGGGATTTCCAGCAATATATAATAGTCCATACTTTGCTCAAGGATAGATGACGTAAATTGGCGTTCAACGCCAGTTCTCTGCCCAATTCTGGCGTCCAGCGCCAGAAAAGGATTAAAAGTTGGAGTTCAACGCCAGAAATGGATCCAAACCTGGCGTTGAACGCCCAAAACATCCTTATGCATGTGAAATGTTTAAATCTCAGCCCCAGCACACACCAAGTGGGCCCCAGAAGTGGATCTCTGTACCATCTGTCATAGTCTACTCACAACAATCTCCGTGGGATTCGACCCTTACTCACGTAAGGTATTACTTGGACGACCCAGTGCACTTGCTGGTTAGTGGTACGAGTTGTGAAAAGTGTGATTCACAATTCGTGCACCAAGTTTTTGGCGCCGTTACCGGGGATTGTTCGTGTTTGGACAACTAACGGTTTATTTTGTTGCTTAGATTAGGAAAAATTTTCCTTTTTAGTTTAGAGTCTCTTATTATTGTCGTGTTAAAATTTTAGAATCCTTATTTTCTCTTTTAAAATCTTTTTCAAAAATAATTTTTCTATTAAATCATGTGCCAAACTTTAAGTTTGGTGTTTTCTTATTGATTTTTCTGTGTTTTTCGAAAATTTTAGTTTGGTTTTCTAAAAATTTTAAGTTTGGTGTTCTTCCTTCATGTTCTTGTGTTCTTGTGAGTCTTCGAAGTGTTCTTGAGTTTTCCTTGTGTCTTGATCTTAAAATTTTTAAGTTTGGTGTTCCTTGGTGTTTTCCCTCCAAAATTTTTGAAAACTAGGAGCATTAGATCTAAAAAATTTAAATCTTGTGCTATTTTATTGTTTTTCTCTTTCCTCACTAAATTCAAAAATATCTTTTCTCTCTATTTCTAAAACAAATTTTCAAAATTTATTTCTAAAATTCAGATTTTTTTTCAAAATTTAAAATCTTTTCCAAATCATATCTTTTTCAAAATAATATTTCCTAACCACTTCCTCTCTCCTCAATTTTTCGAAAATCTTCACCATTTTTATTTATTTTTATCTTATTTTCAAAAAATAAATAAATAAATAAATAAAAATATTTTCTCTATTTTACATCATCTCCCTTTCTCCATCATGGACCTAAGCGAAAATGAACAATCCAGGAGGACTCTGGAGTCATATTCTAACCCCTCTACTGCTTCATATGGGAGTAGCATCTGCATACCCTCCATTGGAGTCAGTAGCTTTGAGTTGAATCCTCAACTCATTATCATGGTGCAGCAAAGTTGCCAGTATTCCGGTCTTCCACAGGAAGAACCTACAGAGTTTCTGGCACAGTTTCTACAGATTGCTGACACAGTACATGATAAAGAAATAGATCAGGATATCTACAGACTATTACTGTTTTCATTTGTTATAAAAGATCAAGCTAAGAGGTGGTTGAATAACCAACCTAAGGCCAGCATAAGGACATGGAAACAGCTGACAGAAAAATTCCTGAATTAATACTTTCCCCCAAAACGGATGACACAGCTAAGGCTGGACATCCAAGGCTTTAAACAAGGAGATAGTGAATCTCTTTATGATGCATGGGAGAGATACAAAGAGATGCTACGAAAATGCCCTTCTGAAATGTTTTCAAAGTGGGTTTAGTTAGACATCTTCTATTATGGGCTTGCTGAAGGAGCTCATATGTCTCTAGATTACTCAGCTGGTGGATCTATCCACATGAGAAAGACAATTGAAGAGGCTCAAGAGCTCATTGATACAGTTGCCAGGAATCAGCATCTGTACCTAAGCAGTGACCCTTCCATGAAAGAAGAGGTTAAAACAGCAACTGCTGAACTCAGTCCTGTAAAACAAGCTGCTGAATTCAATCAGCAATTGGACTTTCTAACAAAGCAGTTAGCCGAATTCAAAGATAGACTACAAGAGACAAGGATGGCTAATATACATATGGACGAATAGTTTAAGCAAACAAAGCAGCAGCTATCAAGGCAAATAACAGAAGAATGCCAAGCAGTTCGACTAAGAAGTGGGAAAACATTAAATACCCCACCTCAAGGCAGCAAAAAGCTAAGAAATGAGCAAACCACCCAAAATTCACCTGAGGACAGTAAGAGCCCAGGGAAAAATAATTCTGGAACTAAAACGCCAGAAATTTGGTGGAAGACTGGCGCTTAACGCCCAGACCATGCTCAGGACTGGCGTTCAACGCCAGAAACAAGGCAGAACTGGCATTCAACGCCAGAAATAGGCAAGGATCTGGCGTTGAACGCCCAACATGGGCAAGATCTGGCGCTGAACGCCTAAAATGGGCACATTTCTGGCGTTCAGACGCCAGGAACAGACAAGGAGTTGGCATCTAACGTCACTCCAGTTTCTAACCCTGGCACTCAATTGCCAGTGAGGGATCAAACACACACAAATGCTGATAACAACCCCTCTAAAAAGGCTTCTTCAACCACTTCTGTAGGCAATAAACCTGCAGCAACTAAGGTTGAGGAATATAAAGCCAAGATACCTTATCCTCAAAAACTCCAGAAAGAGGAGCAGGATAAGCAATTTGCTCGCTTTGCAGATTACCTCAGGACTCTTGAAATAAAGATTCCATTCACAGAAGCACTTGAGCAAATACCTTCTTATGCCAAGTTCATGAAAGAGATCTTGAGTCATAAAAAGGATTGGAGAGAAACAGAAAGAGTTCTCCTCACTGAAGAATATAGTGCAGTCATTCTGAAGAGCTTTCCTGAAAAGCTTAAAGACCCTGGGAGTTTTCTGATACCATGCATATTAGAGGGTAATTGCACCAAGACAGCTTTATGCGATCTCGGGGCAAGCATCAACTTAATACTTGCATCCACTATTAGAAAGCTTGGTTTAACTGAAGAAGTTAAACCAACCCAGATATGTCTTCAACTTGCTGATGGCTCCACTAAATCCCCATCAGGCGTGATTGAAGACATGATTGTCAGGGTTGGGCCATTCGCCTTTCCCACTGACTTCGTTGTGCTAGAAATGGAGGAGCACAAGAGTGCTACTCTCATTCTAGGAAGACCCTTCCTAGCAACTGG
>NC_029786.2:49601628-49610548 GCF_000816755.2 Arachis ipaensis | reverse complement strand
AAGAAAAAGGCTAGTGAAACTAGGCTAAGATGACTTGTCATCAAGCCCTGTTCAAGTTGTCCCCGAAAAGGGAGGCATGACAGTGGTTCATAATGAAAAAAATGAACTGGTTCCTACAAGAACAGTTACAGAGTGGCGCATGTGTATTGACTACAGAAGGCTCAATACAGCCACCAGAAAGGATCATTTTCCTTTACCATTCATAGTCCAGATGCTAAAAAGATTAGCAGGTCATGATTATTACTGCTTTTTGGACGGCTACTCAGGCTATAACCAGATTGCAGTAGATCCTCAGGATCAAGAGAAAACAGCATTCACATGTCCATCTGGAGTGTTTGCTTATAGGAGGATGCCATTTGGGCTGTGTAATGCGCCTGCAACCTTCCAGAGATGCATGCTCTCTATTTTCTCTGATATGGTGGAAAAATTTCTGGAAGTCTTCATGGATGACTTCTTAGTATATGGAGACTCATTCAGCTCCTGTCTTGATCACCTGAAACTTGTTTTGAAGAGATGCCAAGAGACCAACCTAGTTTTAAATTGGGAAAAATGTCACTTCATGGTTACTGAAGGGATTGTCCTTGGGCATAAAATCTCAAACAAGGGAATAGAGGTGGATCAAGCAAAAATAGAGGTAATTGAAAAATTACCACCACCTGCCAATGTTAAGGCAATCAGAAGCTTTCTGGGGCATGCAGGATTCTATAGGAGGTTTATAAAGGATTTTTCAAAAATCGTAAAATCTCTAAGCAATCTGCTAGCTGCTGACACGCCATTTGTGTTTGACACAGAGTGCCTGCAGGCATTTGAAACGCTGAAAGCTAAGCTGGTCACAGCACCAGTTATTTCTGCACCAGACTGGACATTACCATTTGAGCTAATGTGTGATGCCAGTGATCACGCCATTGGTGCAGTGTTGGGACAGAGGCATGACAAGCTTCTGCACGTCATTTATTATGCTAGTCGCGTTCTAAATAATGCCCAAAAAAATTACACAACCACAGAAAAAGAATTACTTGCAGTGGTTTACGCCATTGACAAGTTCAGATCATACTTAGTAGGATCAAAAGTGATTGTGTATACTAATCATGCTGCTCTTAAATATCTAATCACAAAGCAGGATTCAAAACCCAGGCTCATCAGATGGGTGTTGCTTCTGCAAGAGTTTGATATAGAAATAAGAGACAGAAAAGGGACAGAAAACCAAGTAGCTGATCATCTGTCCCGGATAGAGCCAGTAGAAGGGACGCCCCCCTCTCTTGAGATCTCTGAGACCTTTCTGGATGAGCATTTGTTTGCCATTCAGGAAACACCATGGTTTGCCGATATTGCAAACTATAAAGCTGCAAGGTTCATACCCAAGGAGTACAACAGGATACAAAAGAAGAAATTAATTACTGATGCAAAGTACTACTTGTGGGATGAACCTTATCTCTTTAAGAGATGTGCAGACGGAATAATCCGTAGGTGTGTGCCTAGAGAAGAAGCACAGAGGATCCTGTGGCATTGCCATGGATCTCAATATGGAGGCCATTTCGGAGGTGAGCGAACAGCCACCAAGGTCCTCCAATGTGGCTTCTATTGGCCCACACTCTATAAAGATTTTCGAGAGTTTGTACGTAACTATGACAGTTGCCAAAGAGCTCGTAATCTGCCTCATGGTTATGCCATGCCTCAACAAGGAATCTTGGAAATTGAGTTGTTTGACGTATGGGGAATTGACTTCATGGGACCTTTCCCACCATCATACTCAAACACTTATATTCTGGTGGCAGTTGACTATGTATCAAAATGGGTTTATCATATCTTCTATCTTATCTTTTCCAAATCAATCTTTTTATCATATCTTTATCTCTTTTTTCGAAAACCCACCTTCCCTCCCTTTAAATTTGAGTTCGGCCTCCCTCCCCTCCCATCAACAATTGCACCTAGCTCTCCTTCTTTCCCTCTCCTTTCTTTTCTTTTGCTTGAGGACAAGCAAACCTCTAAGTTTGGTGTGTTTATCCGCGATCACTAAGATCATGGCTCCTAAAGGAAAATAACCCACTCCAAGAGGCAAGAAAGAGAGCGTTCCAAAACCACTTTTGGAATCAAGGGAAGTTCTTATCTAAAGAACATTCAGACCATTATAATAAAATAATGGGTCTGAGATCAGCGATCTCGGAAGTTAGATTTGATCTGAAAGAAGATGAATATCCAGAGATCCAGGAGCAAATTCGAATCAGGAACTGGGAAGTCCTAGCTAATCCTGAAACGTAAGTGGGAAGGAATATGATCCAGGAGTTCTATGCTAATATGTGGCAGACTGACAAGCAAAAACTATCTGGAACTGCTTTCTATGAATATCGGACCATGGTCAGAGGACTGACCTATATGTTTAAAGAACAAGAGGAGCAAGGGCGTGACTTAAGTGAATTGAAGCGCCAGAAGTTATCTCTTGAAGAATCAAGCACCCCACGGATCAGAGGAACACCCATTTCCCAGAACAAAGGTTGTTAAATTCCAATTTCTGCTTTAACTCTGTGATAGTGTCATTAGAGAAGTTCACCTTAGGAGTCATATAGTAGTAATTAGTATCTATTTTGACCCATTACTGCAACATATTCTCCATTACTGCATAACAAGTAACCTTTAACCCATGCTCTCTTGTTCATTCGCAATTCAACTGATAAATATAATTGACTTCCTGACTAAGAATTGCAAAATAACCATAGATTGCTTCAAACCAACAATCTCCGTGGGATTCGACCCTTACTCACGTAAGGTATTACTTGGACGACCCAGTGCACTTGCTGGTTAGTGGTGCGAGTTGTGAAAAGTGTGATTCACAATTCGTGCACCAGGTCCAAAAAGAGGATTACTAGAAATAACTTAGAAGGGACCGACGTGATGAAGTCGGCACAAAACAAAAAGGGTTATAAGAAGTAATCCATAAAAGAGACCGAACAAATGTCTAAACTAATGGATTAAGCTTCAGGCCGAGATGAAGAAATTGGCCAACAGAAGGCATACAAGTTGGACCCAGAAATCTACAATCAAACTACAAGTATGAGAGTACGAAGGCAATCAAAAGAGGCCGGACAATAAGTCTCCAGCACTCCCAAAGAAACCTAGAAGGTGTTAGATAGGTGCAGACAAGCATATCATAAAAAAAACAAGGTTATGATAATAACAAGACTCAAGAGGCCACCTAAAGTCGACCTCAAGAGCCTAAGAAGCTACTTTGTTTTTCAACTAATAAAGTTGCTAACAGAAAAGCAACTAAAAGTATCCAGCAGTTAGAAACCATAAATTACAAAATATAAAAAATTTCAAAGCCCACAAGCTGGGCTATACACAAAAACACCAAAAAATAATCAGAGAGGATCCAAAGATTTCTCAGCTGCAGCATCACAGGGTGAAGAAGGACGAGTCTGAAGAGGCACCGCATCTACCGTCCCATCATCCCGATTCAGGATCTGACAATCAGGATCTGACTCGGGATGACCACCTGCAGGAGTTGAAAAACTAATAAAAACATAATAAAAATTAACTAGAATATACTAAAAACATACTAAAAACAATGCCAAAAAGCGTATGAATTATCCACTCATCACAACACCAAACTTAAATTGTTGCTTGTCCCCAAGAAACTAAAAATCAAGTGGGATAAAAAGAAGAGAATATACAATGAATTCCAAAAACATCTATGAAGATCAGTATTAATTAGATGAGCGGGGCTTTTAGCTTTTTGCCTCTGAATAGTTTTGGCATCTCACTTTATCCTTTGAAGTTCAGAATGATTGGCTTCTATAGGAACTTAGAATCCAGATGCCACAACTTCATAGAAGTGGTCTTGATGGACCGTTGAGATGAATCTCTCCATCTCTCATGACTCGAAGGTGGAAGAAATTGCCTTTCCTTTCCTCTTTCTAGAGGTTTCTCCGGCCTTAGGTGTCATAAATGGTTATGGAAAAAAAAGCTAAGCTTTTCCACACCAAACTTAAAAGGTTTGCTCATTCTCGAGCATAAGAATGAAGAAAGGATAAGAACATGAAGAGATGGAGGATGTGGAGGTGTGTGAATTATTCGGCCAAGGGGGATTTTATGATGTGAAAAAGGAAGGAGTGATGGTTTGAATTTGAGTGGGTGGGTGTAGGTGGATTGTATGATGGTTTTGGAGGAGTAATGGAGGTGATTGGTATAGGTTATTTTGGGAAGAGTATTATGAAAAGGTGTGAAGAAGTGAGAGAGAGTGAGTTGAGGTTGGTGGGGATCCTGTGGGGTCCACAGATCCTAAGGTGTCAAGGATTTCTCATCCCTGCACTAATTAGGCATGCAAAACGCCTTCTACTACCAATCCTAGCGTTAAACGCCAGGTTGCTGCCCATTTCTGGTGTTTAACACCAGCTTTTTGCCCTTTTCTGGCGTTAAACGCCAGTCTGGTGCCCATTTCTGGCGTTAAACGCCTAGAATGGTGCCAGACTGGGCGTTTAACGCCCATTCTGCTACCCTTACTCCAAGGTGTTCTGTTTTTCATTCTATTTTTTTTTTATTTTTCAATTTTTTTTGTGACTTCACATGATTATTAACCTACAGAAAACATAAAATAACAAAAGAAAATAGAAATTAACATAGATAAGTAAAATTGGGTTGCCTCCCAACAAGCGCTTCTTTAATGTTAGTAGCTTGACAGTGGGCTCTCATGGAGCCTCACTGATACTTAGAGCATGATGATGGTCTCTTAACACCAAACTTAGAGTTTGGTTGTGGCCTTCCAACACCAAACTTAGAGTTTGAATGTGGGGGTTTTATTTGACTCTGTATTGAGAGAAGCCTTTCATGCTTCTTCCTTTTCCTGTCTGCAAACCGTGGTGCTTCCTGAATCGTGAAGAGTTGCTCATCCGGAAAGGTTTCAGAGATCTCAGTAGGAGGGTGGGACGCCCCTGCTACTGGTTCTATCCTGGACAGGTGATCAGCTACCTGGTTCTCTGTCCCTTTTCTGTCTCTTATTTCTATATCAAACTCTTGCAGAAGCAACACCCATCTTATGAGCCTGGGTTTTGAATCCTGCTTTGTGAGTAGGTATTTAAGAGCAGCATGGTCAGTATACACAATCACTTTTGAACCTACTAAATAGGACCTAAACTTGTCAATGCCGTAAACCACTGCAAGTAACTCTTTTTCTGTGGTTGTGTAATTCTTCTGTGCATCATTTAAAACATGGCTGGCATAGTAAATGACGTGCAGAAGCTTGTTATGCCTCTGTCCCAACACTGCACCAACGGCATGGTCACTGGCATCACACATTAGTTCAAATGGTAATGTCCAGTCAGGTGCAGAGATGACTGGTGCTGTGACCAGCTTTTCTTTCAGGGTCTCAAACGCCTGCAGACACTCTGTGTTAAACACAAATGCGTGTCAGTAGCTAGCAGGTTGCTTAGAGGTTTTGTAATTTTTGAAAAATCCTTTATGAACCTCCTATAGAATCCTGCATGCCCCAGAAAGCTTCTGATTGCCTTAACATTGGCAGGTGGTGGTAATTTTTCAATTACTTCTAACTTGGCTTGATCCACCTCTATTCCCTTGCTTGAAATTTTGTGCCCAAGGACAATTCCTTCAGTCACCATAAAGTGACATTTTTCCCAGTTTAAGACCAGGTTAGTCTCTTGGCACCTTTTCAAGACAAGTGCTAGATGATCAAGAAAGGAGCTGAATGAGTCTCCAAATACTGAAAAGTCATCCATGAAGACTTCTAGGAACTTCTCTACCATATCAGAGAAGATAGAGAGCATGCACCTCTGAAAGGTTGCAGGTGCATTGCATAGACCAAAAGGCATTCTTCTGTAAGCAAATACTCCAGAAGGACATGTGAATGCTATTTTCTCTTGGTCCTGAGGATCCACTGCAATTTGGTTGTAACCTGAATAGCCATCCAAAAAGCAGTAATATTCATGACCTGCTAGTCTCTCTAGCATCTGGTCTATGAATGGTAAAGGAAAGTGATCCTTTCGGGTGGCTGTATTGAGCCTTCTGTAGTCAATACACATACGCCATCCTGTAACTGTTCTTGTAGGTACCAGTTCATTCTTTTCATTATGAACCACTGTCATGCCTCCCTTCTTGGGGACAACATGGACAGGGCTCACCCAGGGGCTATCAGAAATAGGATAAATAATCCCAGCCTCTAGTAACTTAGTGACCTCTTTCTACACCACTTCCTTCATGGTTGGATTTAGCTGCCTCTGTGGTTGAACCACTGGTTTAGCATCATCCTCCAATAGGATCTTGTGCATGCATCTTGCTGGGCTAATGCCTTTAAGGTCACTTATGGACCACCCAAGAGCTGTCTTGTATGTCCTTAGCACTTGAATTAGTGCTTTCTCTTCCTGTGGATTTAGAGCAGAGCTTATGATCACTGGAAAAGTGTCACCCTCTCCCAAAAATGTATATTTCAGGGATGGTGGTAGTGGTTTGAGCTCGGGTTTAGGAGGTTTCTCCTCTTTCTGAGGGATTTTCAGAGGTTCTTTTATTTCCTCTGATTCTTCCAGATCAGGCTGAACATCTTTAAAGATGTCCTCTAGCTCTGATTCAAGACTTTCAGTCATATTGACCTCTTCCACCAGGGAGTCAATAATATCAATGCTCATGCAGTCATTTGACGTGTCTGGATGCTGCATAGCTTTGACAACATTTAACTTGAACTCATCCTCATTGACTCTCAGGGTCACTTCCCCTTTTTGGACATCAATGAGAGTTCGTCCAGTTGCTAGGAAAGGTCTTTCTAGAATCAGAGTTGCACTCTTGTGCTCCTCCATTTCCAGCACTACAAAGTCAGTAGGAAAGACAAATGGCCCAACCTTGACAATCATGTCCTCAATTATGCCTGATGGGTATTTAATGGAGCCATCAGCAAGTTGAAGACATATCCGGGTTGGTTTGGCTTCTTCAGTCAACCCAAGCTTTCTGATAGTGGATGCAGGTATTAGGTTGATACTTGCTCCAAGGTCACATAGAGCTGTCTTAGTACAAGCACCCTCTATTGTGCATGGTATCATAAAGCTCCCTGGATCTTGAAGCTTCTCTGGTAAGCTTTTCAGAATGACTGCACTGCATTCTTCAGTGAGAAACACTTTTTCAGTTTCTCTCCAATCCTTCTTATGACTTAAGATCTCTTTCATGAACTTAGCATAAGAGGGTATTTGCTCAAGTGCCTCTGCAAACGGGATCTTTATTTCAAGATTCCTAAGATAGTCTGCAAAGCGGGCAAATTGTTTATCCTGTTCCGCTTGGCGGAGCTTCTGAGGATAAGGCATCTTGGCTTTATATTCTTCAACCTTAGTTGCTGTAGGTTTATTCCCTACAGAAGTGGTTGAAGAAGCCTACTTAAGGGGGTTGTTATCAGCACTTGCAAGTGTCTGACCCCTTTGTGGCGTTTGAACGCCAGGGTTGGATGCTTTTTGGGCATTTAACGCCAGATTGCAGCCCTTTTCTGGCGTTTGAACGCCAGATTTGGCTACCCATTGGGCATTTAACGCCACTTTCTTACCCTTTTCTGGCATTTGAACGCCAGAGTTATTCCTCTCTGGGCTCTTGATGTCCTCAGAGGGATCTTGGGTAGTGGTTTGGTCATCCTCTGTCATTTGTTCTTTTCTCAACTTTTTGCTATTTTGAGCTGAGTTATTCAATATCTTCCCACTCCTTAGTTGGATAGCTTGGCATTCTTCTGTTATCTGTTTAGATAGCTGCTGTCTTGTCTGATTCAATTGTGCTTCTATATTCTTGTTAGCATTTTTAGTGTCTTGGAGCATCTCTTTAAATTCTGCTAATTGTTTTGTCATAAGGAGTAATTACTGATTAAGTTCAACAATCTGTTCTTGAGGATTAGGATTAGTAGTTACTGCCATAGCCTCTTCTTTTATGGAGGACTCACTGTTTGAGTACAGATGTTGATTTCTAGCAACTGTATCTATGAGCTCTTGAGCTTCTTCAATTGTTTTTCTCATGTGTATAGATCCACCAGCTGAGACCGAAATACTGGCAATTTTGCTGCACCATGATAATGAGCTGAGGATTTAGCTCAAAGCTGCTTGCTTTGATGGGAGGTATGCAGATGCTACTCCCATATGCAGCTGTAATGGGGTTGGCATATGACCCCAGAGTCCTTCTGGACTGTTCACTTCCACTTATGTCCATGATGGAGAAAAGGGAATTGATATGAATTATATTTTTAATTTTTTTATTTTATGTAATTAAAAGTGACCGAAAATAATAAAATAAAATAAAAGGGAAATAAAATAAAATTTCGAAAACTAAAAGAAAATAAAATCAAAGCAAATTGAAAACTAAATTAATTAATTAATTAAAAAGATTTTGAAATTAGCAATTAAAAAGATATGATTGAAAAGATATGATAAAAAAAATTAAAAAGAATTGATTTTTTGAAAAAGATTTGAAAAGATCAATTTTTGAAATTAGAATATTGACTTGACTAAAAAAAAGATATGATTTTGAAAATCTTTGACTAAATTAATGCAAAATTTCGAAAATTATGAGTAAAATAAGGAAAAGATATTTTTTTGATTTTTGAATTTTAATGCGGAAAGAGAAAAACAACAAAATGACACTAAACTTAGAAATTTTAGATCAAAACACAGAGAACAAACAAGAAAACTTTGAATGTCAAGATGAACACCAAGAACACTTTGAAGATCAAGATGAACACCAAGAACAATTTTTGAAAAATTTTTAAGTAAATAAAAGCACAAGGGACACCAAACTTAAAATTTTTAAAAAATCAAGCTCAATATTTTCGAAAAATTAAAGGAAAAACAAAGAAGACACCAAACTTAGAATTTTTAAAGATCAAGAAAGACTAAGAACATGCAAATTCGAAAAAAGTAAAATAGAGTAAAAGCATGCAATTGACACCAAACTTAAA
>NC_029786.2:49593625-49601620 GCF_000816755.2 Arachis ipaensis | reverse complement strand
GAAGAGGCTTTGGAGGCTTTGGAGATGCTTTGTCTTCTGAATCTCTGCTTTCCTACTGTCTTCTTCTTCATGCACGCAAGACTCCTTCCATGGCAAGCTTTATGTTGGGCATCACGGTTGTCAATGGCTACATCCCGTCCTCTCAGTGAAAATGTTCCAAATGCGCTGTCACCGCACGACTAATCATTTGTCGGTTCTCGATCATGTCGGAATAGGATCCATTGATCCTTTTGCGTCTGTCACTACGCCCAACACTCATGAGTTTGAAGCTCGTCACAGTCATCCCTTCTCAGATCCTACTCAGAATACCACAGACAAGGTTTAGACGTTTCGGATCTCAGGAATGACCGCCAATGATTCTAGCTTATACCACGAAGACTCTGATTTGAATCATGAGGCTAAGAGATATGCATTCAATCTAAGGTAGAACGGAGGTGTTGTCAGGCACGCGTTCATAGGTGAGAATGATGATGAGTGTCACAGATCATCACATTCATCAAGTTGAAGTGCGAATGAATATCTTAGAATGGAAGCAAGCGTAATAGAATGGAAAACAGTAGTAATTGCATTAATTCATGAAGAACAGCAGAGCTCCTCACCCCCCAACAATGGGATTTAGAGACTCATACCATAGAAGATACAATATGAAGCGTGTATAATGTCATGAGGTACAATATGAATCACTGAAAGTAGTATTTATAGTAAACTAGTGACCTAGGGTTACAGAAAATGAGTAAGCTAGGGTGTTTATTGTAAAAATCCACTTCCGGGGCTCACTTGGTGTGTGCTTGGGCTGAGCATTGAAGCTTTCATGTGTAGAGACATTTTCTGGAGTTAAACACCAGCTTTTATGCCAGTTTGGGCGTTTAACTCCAGCTTTTGTGCCAGTTCTGGAGTTAAACGCCAGAATTCTTGAGCTGATTTGGAATGCCTGTTTGGGCCATCAAATCTCAGGCAAAGTATGAACTATTATATTATGCTGGAAAGCCCAGGATGTCTACTTTCCAACACAATTGAGAGCGCGCCAATTGGGCTTTTGTAGCTCCAGAAAATCCACTTTGAGTGCAGGGAGGTCAGAATCCAACAGCATCTGCAGTCCTTTTTCAGCCTCTGAATCAGATTTTTGCTCAAGTCCCTCAATTTCAGCCAGAAAATACCTAAAATCACAGAAAAATACACAAACTCATAGTAAATCCCAGAAAAGTAATTTTTATTTAAAAACTAATAAAAACATAATAAAAACTAACTAGAATATACTAAAAACATACTAAAAACAATGCCAAAAAGCGTATGAATTATCCGCTCATCAACTTTTCAGCTATTTTGTAGAGTTCAAGAGAGATGACTTCATGAACTTCTACTTCCTCACCAATCATGATGCTATGAATCATGATGGCCCGATCCACAGTAACTTCAGATCGGTTGCTAGTGGGGATGATGGAGCGTTGGATGAACTCCAACCATCCTCTAGCCACAGGCTTAAGGTCCAGTCTTCTAAGTTGAACCGGTTTGCCTTTTGAGTCAATCTTCTATTGAGCTCCTTCCACACATATGTCCATGAGGACTTGGTCCAACCTTTGATCAAAGTTGACCCTTCTAGTGTAGGGGCATGCATCTGCTTGCATCATAGGTAAGTCAAACGCCAACCTCACATTTTCCGGACTAAAATCTAAGTATTTCCCCCGAACCATGGTGAGATAGTTCTTTGGGTTCGGGTTCTTACTTTGATCATGGTTCCTAGTGATCCATGCATTAGCATAGAACTCTTGAACCATTAGGATGCCGACTTGTTGGATGGGGTTTGTTAGAACTTCCCAACCTCTTCTTTGGATTTCATGTCGGATTTCCGGATACTCATTTCTCTTGAGTTTGAAAGGGACCTCGGGGATCACCTTCTTCTTGGCCACAACATCATAGAAGTGGTCTTGATGGGCTTTGGAGATGAATCTTTCCATCTCCCATGACTCGGAGGTGGAAGCTTTTGTCTTCCCTTTCCCTTTTCTAGAGGATTTTCCGGTCTTAGGTGCCATCAATGGTAATGAAAAAACAAAAATCTTATGCTTTTAGCACACCAAACTTAGAATATTGCTCGCCCTCGAGCAAGAGAAGAAAGAATAGATGAAGAAGAAGAAGAAAATATGGAGGAGAAGAGGGAGAGGTGTATTCGGCCAAGAAGGGGAATAGAGGGTTGTGTTGTGTGAAAATGAGGAAGAATGGAAGGCTTTATATAGGGAGGGGAGGGGGTTAGTTTTGGCCATATAGGGTGGGTTTGGGTGGGAAATTGATTTTGAATTTTGAAGGTAGGTGGAGTTTATGAGGTAGGCTATGGGGAAAAGTGGATGGATGTGAGTGGTGAAGTGGTGATAGGGAAGAGAGATTGAGGTGATTGGTGAAGAGTTTTGGGGAAGAGTGTTTATTGGGAAGAGAGGATGAACATTGAGAAGAGGGAAGAGAGTGAGTGGTGGTAGGTGGGGATCCTGTGGGGTCCACAGATGCTGAGTTGATCCTGTGGTGTCCACAGATCCTGAGGTGTCAAGGATTTGCATCCCTGCACCAATTAGGCATGTAAAATGCCTTTGCATGCAATTCTGGTGTTTAAACGCCGAATTGATGCTTGTTCTAGGCGTTCAGCACCCAGATGCAGCATATTTCTGGCGTTGAACACCAGCCAGATGCTTGTTTCTGGCGTTCAGCGCCAACTCTTCCTCAGTGTGCATTTCTGGCATCTGAACGCTAGGATGCTGCTTGTTTCTGGTGTTCAACGCCAGATCCATGCTCTGTTCTGGCGTTGAACGCCAGCCAGATGCTCCTTACTGGCGTTTAAACGCCAGTAAGATCCTCCTCCAGGGTGTGATTTTTCTTCTGCTGTTTTTGATTCTGTTTTCAACTTGTATATTTATTTTGTGACTCCACATGATCATGAACCTAATAAAACATAAAATAACAATAAAAATAAATTAAAATTAGAAAAATAAAAATTGGGTTGCCTCCCAACAAGCGCTTCTTTAATGTCAATAGCTTGACAGTGGGCTCTCATGGAGCCTCACAGATGTTCAGAGCATTGTTGAGACTTTCCAACACCAAACTTAGAGTTTGGATATGGGAGTTCAACACCAAACTTAGAGTTTGGTTGTGGCCTCCCAACACCAAACTTAGAGTTTGACTGTTGGGGCTCTGGTTGACTCTGTTTTGAGAGAAGCTTACTGTGCCTCATTTCCATGTTTACAGAAGGATGTCCTTGAGTTTTAAACTCAAGGGAGTCCTCATTCAATTGAAGGACTAGTTCACCGCTGTTAACATCAATCACAGCTCTTGCTGTGGCTAGGAAGGGTCTTCCAAGGATGATGGATTCATCCTCATCCTTCCCAGTATCTAGGATTATTAAATCAGCAGGGATGTAAAGCCCTTCAACCTTTACTAATATGTCCTCTACTTGTCCATAAGCCTATTTTCTGGAATTGTCTGCCATCTCTAATGAGATTTTAGCAGCTTGAACCTCAAAGATTCCCAGTTTCTCCATTACAGAGAGTGGCATGAGGTTTATTCCTGACCCCAGGTCACATAGAGCCTTCTCAAAGGTCATGGTGCCTATGGTACAAGGTATCAGGAACTTTCCAGGATCCTGTTTCTTTTGAGGCAATCTCAGTTGATCCAATGCATTTAGTTCATTGGTGAACATGGGAGGTTCATCTCTCCAAGTCTCATTACCAAATAAATTTGCATTCAGCTTCATGATTGCACCAAGGAACTTGGCAACTTGTTCGTCAATGAAATCCTCATTCTCTTCAGAAGAAGAATACTCATCAGAACTCATGAATGGCATAAGGAGGTTTAATGGAATCTCTATGGTCTCTAGATGAGTCTCAAATTCCTTTGGTTCCTCAGAGGGAAACTCCTTATTGATCACTGGACGTCCCAGGAGGTCTTCCTCCTTGGGATTCACGTCCTCTCCTTCCTCCTCGGATTCGGCCATGATGGTCATATCAATGGCCTTGTGGTATACGAAATTGTTACTCAGGTTGTGAATTATTGTTTGAAATTGATTCCCTGGCGATGGCACCAAAAACGGATGCACAGAACCATGGTCTAAATATATCTTCACAACTTCGCATAACTAACCAGCAAGTGCACTGGGTCGTTCAAGTAATAAACCTTACGTGAGTAAGGGTCGATCCCACGGAGATTGTTGGTATGAAGCAAGCTATGGTCACCTTGTAAATCTCAGTCAGGCGGATATAAAGTAGTTATGGAGTTTTCGAAATTAATACTAAAATAAGGATAGAAATACTTATGTAAATCATTGGTGAGAATTTCAGATAAGCGTATGGAGATGCATTCATTCCTCTGAACCTCTGCTTTTCTGCTGTATTCATCCAATTAGTCTTACTCCTTTCTATGGCTGGCTTTATGTAAGGATGTCACCGGTGCCAATGGCTACTTTCAATCCTCTCGGGAAAATGGTCCAAATGCTCTGTCACAGCACGGCTAATCGTCTGGAGGCATCAACCTTGTCGATGGTTGCATCCTATTCCTCTCTGTGAAAATGGTCCGATGCGCTGTCACTGCATGGCTAATCATCTTGGAGGTTCTCGATCATACTGGAATAGGATTTACTATCCTTTTGCGTCTGTCACTACGCCCAGCATTCGCGAGTTTGGAGTTCGTCACAGTCATTCAATCCCAGAGTCCTACTCAGAATACCACGGACAAGGTTTAGACTTTTTGGACTCTCATGAATACCGCCATCAATCTAGCTTATACCACGAAGATTCTGATTAAGAGATCTAAGAGATACTCATTCAATCTAATGTAGAACGGAAGTGGTTGTCAGGCACGCGTTCATAGGGAATGATGATGATTGTCACGTTCATCACATTCAGGTTGAAGTGCGATTGAATATCTTAGAAGCGAAATAAGATGAATTGAATAGAAAACAGTAGTACTTTGCATTAATCTTTGAGGAACAGCAGAGCTCCACACCTTAATCTATGGAGTGCAGAAACTCTACCGTTGAAAATACATAAGTAATGAAGGTCCAGGCATGGCCGAATGGCCAGCCCCCAAACGTGATCAATAGATCAAAAGATAATCCAAAGATCAAAATATGTCTAATAGAATAGTAAAAGGTCCTATTTATAATAAACTAGCTACTAGGGTATACAGAAGTAAGTAATTGATGCATAAATCCACTTCCGGGGCACACTTGGTGTGTGCTTGGGCTGAGCTTGAATGTTACACATGTAGAGGTCAATCTTGGAGTTGAACGCCAGCTTTTGTGCCATTTTGGGCGTTGAACTCCACTTTGCAACTTGTTTCTGGCGCTGGACGCCAGAATTGGGCAGAGAGCTGGCGTTGAATGCCAGTTTGCGTCGTCTAAACTTGGGCAAAGTATAGACTATTATATATTTCTGGAAAGCCCTGGATGTCTAATTTTCAATGCAATTGGAAGCGCGCCATTTTGAGTTCTGTAGCTCCATAAAATCCATTTTGAGTGCAGGGAGGTCAGAATCCAACAGCATCAGCAGTCCTTCTTCAACCTCTGAATCTGATTTTTGCTCAAGTCCCTCAATTTCAGCCAGAAAATACCTGAAATCACAGAAAAACATACAAACTCATAGTAAAGTCCAAAAATGTGAATTTAACATAAAAACTAATGAAAACATCCCTAAAAGTAACTAGATTCTACTAAAAACATACTAAAAATAATGCCAAAAAGCGTATAAATTATCCGCTCATCACAATACCAAACTTAAATTGTTGCTTGTCCCCAAGCAACTGAAAATTAAATAGGATAAAAAGAAGAGAATATAATAGGGTTATTGGCTTTTTGCTCTTGCCTCTTGGTTTTAAGAGCTTTTGGCTTTTTCTGCTTGCTTTTTCTTTCTATTTTTTTTTTGCCTTTTTTTTTCTGCAACCTTTGTTCTTTGCTACTTTTTCTTGCTTCAAGAACCATTTTTATGATTTTTTAGATTATCAAATAACATGTCTCCTTGTCATCATTCTTTCAAGAGCCAACATATATAACATTCTTAAACAACAACTTCAAAAGACATATGCACTGTTTAAGCATACATTCAGAAAACAAGAAGCATTGTCACCACATCAATATAATTAAACTAAGTTCAAGGATAAATTCAAAACTCATGTACTTCTTGTTCTTTTGAATTAAAACATATTTCATTTAAGAGAGGTGATGGATTCATAGGACATTCATAACTTTAAGACAAAGTTACTAACTACTAATGATCATGTAATGAAGACACAAACATAGATAAGCACTTAACATAGAGAAAATGAAAAACAGAGAAAGTAAGAACAAGGAATGAGTCCACCTTAGTGATGGTGGCATTTCCTTCTTGAGGAACCAATGACTTGTTGGATGGGATTTGTTAGAACTTCCCAACCTCTTCTTTGGATTTCATGTCGGATCTCCGGATACTCATTTCTTTTGAGTTTGAAAGGGACCTCGGGGATCACCTTCTTCTTGGCCACAACATCATAGAAGTGGTCTTGATGAGCTTTGGAGATGAATCTTTCCATCTCCCATGACTCGGAGGTGGAAGTTTTTGTCTTCCCATTCCCTTTTCTAGAGGATTCTCCGGTCTTAGGTGCCATCAATGGTAATGGAAAAACAAAAAGCTTATACTTTTACCACACCAAACTTAGAATATTGCTCGCCCTCGAGCAAGAAAATAAAGAATTAGATGAAGAAGAAGAAGAAAAGATGGAGAAGAGGGGGGAGGTATGTTTCGGCCAAGAAGAGAAGAGAGGGTTGTGTTGTGTGAAAATGAGGAAGAATGGAAGGCTTTATATAGGGAAGGGAGTGGGGGTTAAGGTTCGGCCATATGGGTGGGTTTGGGTGGGAAATTGATTTGAATTTTGGAGGTAGGTGGAGTTTATTGGGTAGGTTTATGGGGAAGAGTGGGTGGATGTGAGTGGTGAAGGGTTAATAGGGAAGAGAGATGGAGGTGATAGGTGAAGGGTTTTGGGGAAGAGTGTTTATTGGGAATAGAAGATGATTGAGAAGAGAGAAGAGAGTGAGTGGAGGTAGGTGGGGATCCTGTGGGGTCCACAGATCCTGAGATGATCCTGTGGGGTCCACAGATCCTGAGGTGTTCAAGGATTTATAACCTTGCACCAAATTAGGCATGTAAAATGCCCTTGCACGCAACTCTGGGCGTTCAGCGCCAGGTTGGTGCCCATTTTAGGCGTTCAACGCCCATTTGTTGCCCATTTCTGGCGTTGAACGCCAGAACCATGCTTGTTCTGGGCGTTCAGCGCCAGCTCTTCTCCAGGGTGCAATTCTGGCGTTCAGCGCCTAGATGCTGCCCATTTTGGGCGTTCAGCGCCCAGATACTGCCCATTTTGGGCGTTCAGCGCCAGAACCGTGCTCTGTTATGGCGTTGAACGCCAGACAGGTGCTTCCTCCAGGGTGTGATTTTTCTTCCGCTGTTTTTGATTCTGTTTCTAAATTTTTCGTTTATTTTGTGACTCCACATGATCATGAACCTAAGAAAACATGAAAAACAAAATTAGATAAATAAACATTGGGTTGCCTCCCAACAAGCGCTTCTTTAATGTCAATAGCTTGACAGTGGGCTCTCATGGAGCCTCACAGATGTGCAGAGCTTTGTTGAGACCTCCCAACACCAAACTTAGAGTTTGGTTGTGGCTTCCCAACACCAAACTTAGAGTTTGATTGTGGGGGCTTTGGTTGACTCTGCTTTTAGAGAAGCTTTTTCTGCTTCCTCTCCATGGATGCAGAGAGAGATCCTTGAGTTGTAAACATAAGGTTGTCCTTATTTAATTGAAAGATCAATTCTCCTCTGTCCACATCAATTACAGCTCTTGCTGTGGCTAGGAAAGGTCTTCCTAGGATGATGGATTCATCCTCTTCCTTTCCAGTATCCAGGACTATGAAATCAGCAGGGATGTAAAGGCCTTCAACCTTTACTAACACGTCCTCTACTTGTCCATAAGCCTGTTTTCTTGAAT
>NC_029786.2:49586465-49592942 GCF_000816755.2 Arachis ipaensis | reverse complement strand
GGATTCACCTTCTTTCTGTCTGAAGGTTTGAACATCAGCTCTAAGCTTGCTCAGCTTTTGAGGAGGAAAGAACTTGGCTAAGAAAGCCGTGACCAGCTTATCCCAAGAGTTCAGGCTGTCTTTGGGTTGAGAGTCCAACCATATTCTAGCTCTGTTTCTTACAGCAAAAGGGAAAAGTATGAGCCTGTAGACTTCAGGATCTACTCCATTAGTCTTAACAGTATCACAGATCTGCAAGGATTCAGTTAAGAACTGAAAAGGATCTTCAGATGGAAGTCCATGAAACTTGCAGTTCTGCTGCATCAGAGAAACTAGCTGAGGTTTCAGCTCAAAATTGTTTGCTCCAATGGTAGGAATGGAGATGCTTCTTCCATGTAAATTGGAATTAGGTGCAGTAAAGTCACCAAGCATTCTCCTTGCATTATTGTTGTTGGGTTCGGCTACCATCTCCTTTACTTGTTCGAAATTTTTAATAAGGTTGTCTCTGGATTATTGTAATTTATCTTCTCTTAGTTTTCTCTTCAGAGTCCTTTCAAGTTCTGGATCAGCTTCAACAAGAATGCCTTTTTCTTTGTCCCTGCTCATAAGAAAGAGAAGAGAAAAAGAAAAGAAGAGGAATCCTCTATGTCACAGTAAAGAGGTTCCTTATTGTTAGTAGAAGAAGAAAAGGAATAGGGGTGAAGAAGAATGAAGAATCCAAACACAAAGGTGATGATAGGAGCAGAGATGTGAGATGAAGAGAAGTGTTAGTAGATGAATAAATAAATAGAAGGGGATGAGAGGAGGAGAGAATTTTCGAAAATAATTTTTGAAAAAGAGTTAGTGATTTTCGAAAATAGTTTTTGTAAAAAGTTAGTAGTTTTTCGAAAATTCAAATAAAAATAAAATAATTAGTCTAATTAAAAAGAAATTTCGAAAAAGAGGGAAGATTTTTTCGAAAATTAGAGAGAGAGAGTTAGTTAGGTAGTTTTGAAAAAGGTAAGAAACAAACAAAAAGTTAGTTAGTTAGTTGAAACAAATTTTGGCTACTTTCAATCCTCTCGGGAAAATGGTCCAAATGCTCTGTCACAGCAAGGCTAATCGTCTGGAGGCATCACCCTTGTCAATGGTTGCATCCTATTCCTCTCTGTTAAAATGGTCCGATGCGCTGTCACTGCATGGCTAATCATCTTTGAGGTTCTCGATCATACTGGAATAGAATTTACTATCATTTTTGAAAAAGATGAAAAAGATAAGATTTTTTTTAAATTGAAAATTTGATTTGACTCATAAAAACAACTAGATTTTAAAATTTTTTGAAAAAGTTAAATCTAATTTTCGAAATTTTAAGAGAGAAAAAGGGAAAGATATTTTTTTGATTTATGAATTTTTATGATGAGAGAGAAAAACAAGAAAAATGATGCAATGCATGAAAGTTATGGATCAAAACAATGAATGCATGCAAGAATGCTATGAATGTCAAGATGAACACCAAGAACACTATGAAGATCATGATGAACATCAAGAACACATTTTTGAAAAATTTTTAATGCAAAGAAAACATGCAAGACACCAAACTTAGAATTCTTTAATGCTTAGACATAAAGAATTCAGGAATGCATATGAAAAACAAGAAAAGACACAAAACATACAAATGCAAAGATCAAACAAGAAGACTTACCAAGAACAACTTGAAGATCATGAAGAACACTATGAATGCATAAAATTTTTCGAAAAATGCAAGATGAGCATGCAATTGACACCAAACTTATAACATGACACATGACTCAAACAAGAAACACAAAAAATATTTTTTTGATTTTTATGATTTTCTAAATTTTTTTTCTTTTAAGTTTTTTTTTGAAAATCATTTTGAAAAAGAAAAATAAGGATTCTAAAATTTTTAATATGAATTCCAGGAATCTTATGCTCTTTAGTCTAAAGCTCCAATCAAAGGGTCAGGCATGGCTTAATAGCCAGCCAAGCTTTAGTATGTAACTCAGACATGGCACGCCTAGCATGCCCTATCCAAAAGAATTAGACATGGCTTTACAGCCAGCCAGACTTCAACATGCTTCATGAAACACTAGAATTCATTCTTAAAAATTCTGAAGAAAAATATATTTTTGAAAACATTTTTATTTTAAAATTTTTTCGAAAACAAAGGAGAAATTTTTTGAAAGATTTTTGAAATTTTTTTTTGAAAAGAAAACAAAAAGAAAGTTACCTAATCTGAGCAACAAGATGAACCGTCAGTTGTCCAAACGTTGAAGTGCGAATGAATATCTTAGAAGCGAAATAAGATGAATTGAATAGAAAACAGTAGTACTTTGCATTAATCTTTGAGGAATAGCAGAGCTCCACACCTTAATCTATGGAGTGCAGAAACTCTACCGTTGAGAATACATAAGTAATGAAGGTCCAGGCATGGCCGAATGGCCAGCCCCCAAACATGATCAATAGATCAAAAGATAATCCAAAGATAAAAAGATGTCTAATACAATAGTAAAAGGTCCTATTTATAATAAACTAGCTACTAGGGTTTACAAAAGTAAGTAATTGATGCATAAATCCACTTCCGGGGCCCACTTGGTGTGTGCTTGGGCTGAGCTTGAATGTTACACGTGTAGAGGTCAATCTTGGAGTTGAACGCCAGCTTTTGTGCCATTTTGGGCGTTGACCTCCACTTTGCAACTTGTTTCTGGCGCTGGACGCTAGAATTGGGCAGAGAGCTGGCGTTGAACGCCAGTTTGCGTCATCTAAACTTGGGCAAAGTATGGACTAGTATATATTGCTGGAAAGCCCTGGATGTCTACTTTCCAACGCAGTTGGAAGCGCACCATTTTGAGTTCTGTAGATCCAGAAAATCCATTTTGAGTGCAGGGAGGTCAGAATCCAACAGCATCAGCAGTCCTTCTTCAACCTCTGAATCTGATTTTTGCTCAAGTCCCTCAATTTCAGCCAGAAAATACCTGAAATCACAGAAAAACACACAAACTCATAGTAAAGTCCAGAAATGTGAATTTAACATAAAAACTAATGAAAACATCCCTAAAAGTAACTAGATTCTACTAAAAACATACTAAAAATAATGCCAAAAAGCGTATAAATTATCCGCTCATCACCTTGCACTCTCTTTTTGGATTTTCTTCTGTATTGCTTGGGAGAGTACTAGGAGGGATTTTAGTGATCCTTTTACTCAGCTGGCCCTCTTGTGCCTCTAAATTTCTAATGGAAGACCTTGTTTCATTCATGAAACTCAGAGTGGCCTTAGATAGATCAGAGACTAAGTTTGCTAAATTAGAGGTATTTTGTTCAGAGTTCTCTGTCTGTTGTTGAGTGGATGATGGAAAAGGTTTACTATTGTTAAACCTATTTCTTCCACCATTATTAAAGCTTTGTTGAGGCTTTTGTTGATCCTTCCATGAGAAATTTGGGTGATTTCTCCATGAGGGGTTATAGGTGTTTCCATAGTCTGCAAGAATTCAGTTAAGAACTGAAAAGGATCTTCTGATGGAAGTCCATGAAACTTGCAGTTTTGTTGCATCAGAGAAACTAATTGAGGTTTCAGCTCAAAATTGTTTACTCCAATGGTAGGGATGGAGATGCTTCTCCCATGTAAATTGGAATTAGGTGCAGTAAAGTCACCAAGCATCCTCCTTGCATTATTATTATTTTCGGCTGCTATTTCCTCTTCCTGTTCGAAAATTTCTGTAAGGTTGTCTCTGGATTGTTGTATTTTAGCTTCTCTTAGTTTCCTCTTCAGAGTCCTTTCAGGTTCAGGGTCTGCTTCAACAAGAATGTTCTTGTCCTTGCTCCTGCTCATATGAAAAAGAAGGAACAGAAAAATAGTAATAATAGGGATCCTTTTTACCCAGGTATAGAGGTTCCCCTGTGTGAGTAGAAGAAGAAAAGAATGTAATGTAAAGAAGGGAAGAAGAGAAAATTTGAACACAGATGGAAGAGGGGGTTCGAATTTGGGTGAGATGAAATGTTAGTAGATGAATAAATAAATAGAAGGAGATGAGAGAGAAAGAGGATTTTCGAAAATATAATTTTGAAAAGGGGTTTGTGATTTTTGAAAATTAGGAATGAAATCAAATTAAAATTAAAAATTGAAACAATTAGTTAATTAAAAAGAATTTTTGAAAAAGAGGGAGGATATTTTCGAAAATTAGAGAGAGAGAGTTAGTTAGGTAGTTTTGAAAAAGATAAGAAACAAACAAAAAGTCAATTAGTTAGTTGAAAAAGATTTGAAAATCAATTTTGAAAAGATAAGAAGTTAAGAAGTTAGAAAAGATATTTGAAAAAGATATGATATGAAAAGGTAAGATAAAAAAATAATTTTGAAAAGATATGATTGAAATTAGTTTTGAAAAAGATTTGATTTTTAAAATCACAATTAATGACTTGACTCACAAGAAATCACAAGATATGATTCTAGAATATAATTTAAAGTTTGAATCTTTCTTAACAAGTAAGTAACAAACTCGAAATTTTTGAATCAAAACATTAATTGATGATGTGATTTTCGAAAATTATGATATAAAATTAAGAAAAAGATTTTTGAAAAATATTTTTAAAATTTTTGAAAATAAATAAGAAAAATGAAAAAGATTTGATTTTTGAAAAAGATTTTGAAAAAGATAAGATTTTTAAATTGAAAATTTGATTTGACTCATAAGAAACTATTGAATTTTAAAAAATTTTTGAAAAAGTCAATCCAAATTTTCGAAATTTATGAGAGAAAAAAGGAAAGATATTTTTTTTATTTTTGAATTTTTAATGATGAAAGAGAAAAACATGAAAAAGACTCAATGCATGAAAATTTTGGATCAAAACAATGAATGCATGCAAGAATGCTATGAATGTCAAGATGAACACCAAGAACACTTTGAAGATCATGATGAACATCAAGAACATATTTTTGAAAAATTTTTAATGCAAAGAAAACATGCAAGAAAGAAATCTTTCATGTTCAGACACTATGAATGTAAGAATGCACATGAAAAACAAGAAAAGGCACAAAACAAGAAAACATCAAGATCAAACAAGAAGATTTACCAAGAACAACTTGAAGATCATGAAGAACACCATGAATGCATGATTTTTTTCGAAAAATGCAAGATGAACATGCAATTGACACCAAACTTACAATTTGACTCAAGACTCAAACAAGAAACATGAAATATTTTTTATTTTTATGATTTTATGATTTTTTTGGATGCAGGGAAACTTGCACGTGTGGTTCTGGCCGGGTACCCCGGTCTACTGTACTAATATGTGTAGGTCCCCATAATTCGAGTGAGATTGTCATGGCGCAAAAGCAGATATGGTCCGGTATTCCCTTGTTCCCTGTATTGGTTATGTTCTTCATTTCTCGTCTAGCAGAAACAAATCGAGCTCCGTTTGATCTCCCAGAAGCGGAAGCTGAATCAGTTGCTGGCTATAATGTAGAATATGCGTTTTTCGAAAATTAATGTGAAAAAGAAAAATAAGGATTCCAAAATCTTTAAGAAGAATTCCAGGAATCTTTCAATATTAGCCCAAAGCTCCAATCAAAGGGTTAGACATGGCTTAATAGCCAGCCAAGCTTCAACAGTACAAGCAATTCCCTAACATGTGGAAGCCTCAGTCCAAAAGAATTTAGACGTGGCTCTACAGCCAGCCAGGCTTCAACATGCTTCATGAAACTCTAGAATTCATTCTTAAAAATTCTGAAGAACATAAATTAGAAATTTTTTTTTGAAAACTTTTTGAAAATAAAATAAGAAGAAAATTACCCAATCTGAGCAACACGATAAACCGTCAGTTGTCCAAACTCGAACAATCCCCGGCAACGGCGCCAAAAACTTGGTATGCAAAATTGTTACTCTGAGGTTGTAAAATTTGTTGTTCATTCTCTCCCTAGAAATGGCGCCAATAACTGGTGCACCATACCATGGTCCAAACATAACTTCACAACTTCGCACAACTAACCAGCAAGTGCACTGGGTCGTTGGGAAGAATTGAATAGAAAACAGCAGTACTTTGCATTAATCTTTGAGGAACAGCAGAGCTCCACACCTTAATCTATGGAGTGTAAAAACTCTACCGTTAAAAATACATAAGTGAAGGTCCAGGCATGGCCGAGAGGCCAGCCCCTCTGATCTGTTGCTTGTCCCCAAGCAACTGAAAATCAAATAGAATAAAAAGAAGAGAATATACTATAAATTCCAAACTATCAATGAAACAGAGCTTCAATCATATGAGCGGGACTTATAGCTTTTTGCCTCTTGAATAGTTTTGGCATCTCACTTTATCCATTGAGGTTCAGAATGATTGGAATCTATAGGAACTTCAGATTTGAATAGTGGATATTGATTCTCCTAGTTCAGTATGATGATTCTTGAACACAGCTTCTTTATGAGTCTTGGCCGTGGCACTAAGCACTTTGTTTTCCAGTATTACCACCGGATACATAAATGCCACAGACACATAATTGGGTGAACCTTTTCA
>NC_029786.2:49504482-49586378 GCF_000816755.2 Arachis ipaensis | reverse complement strand
TTTTTTTTGCTTTGGACCTTGACTTTAACCGCTCAGTCTCAAGTTTTCACTTGACACCTACACGCCACAAGCACATGGTTAGGGACAGCTTGGTTTAGCCGCTTAGGCCAGGATTTTATTCCTTTAGACCCTCCTATCCCCTGATGCTCAAAGCCTTGGGATCCTTTTTTATTTGCCCTTGCCTTTTGGTTTTAAGGGTTATTGGCTTTTTGCTCTTGCCTCTTGGTTTTAAGAGCTTTTGGCTTTTTCTGCTTGCTTTTCTTTCTATATTTTTTTTTTCGCCTATTTTTTTTTCTGCATGCTTTGTTCTTTGCTGCTTTTTCTTGCTTCAAGAATCATTTTTATGATTTTTCAGATTATCAAATAACATGTCTCCTAGTCATCATTCTTTCAAGAGCCAACATATTTAACATTCTTAAACAACAACTTCAAAAGACATATGCACTGTTCAAGCATACATTCAGAAAACAAGAAGCATTGTCACCACATCAATATAATTAAGCTAAGTTCAAGGATAAATTCGAAACTCATGTACTTCTTGCTCTTTTGAGTTAAAACAATTTTTTTATTTTAAGAGAGGTGATAGATTCATAGGACATTCATAACTTTAAGACATAGTTACTAACTGCTAATGATCATGTAATGAAGACACAAACATAGATAAGCANNNTAGTTCATTGATGAACAAGGGAGGTTCAACTTCCCAAGTATCAATGCCAAATAATTTGGCATTCAGCTTCATGATTGCACCCAGAAACTTGGCAGTTTGCTTTTCAGTAACATCCTCATTCTCTTCAGAAGAGGAATACTCAGCCGAGCTCATGAAGGGCATAAGGAGGTTCAATTTTTGAAAAAGATTTGATTTTTAAAATCTCAATTAATGACTTGATTCACAAGAAATCATAAGATATGATTCTAGAACTTAAAGTTTGAATCTTTCTTAACAAGCAAGTAACCAACTTCAAATTTTTGAATCAAAACATTAATTGATTATGTTATTTTCGAAAATTTGGTATAAAAATAAGAAAAAGATTTTTGAAACATATTTTTGGAATTTTCGAAAATAACTAAGAATTTTGAAAAAGATGTGCTTCCAGATTTCTAATGGAAGACTTTGTTTCATTCATGAAACTTACAGTGGTCTTAGATAGATCAGAGACTAGATTTGCTAAATTAGAAGCATTTTGTTCAGAGTTCTCTGTCTATTGCTGAGTTGATGATGGAAAAGGCTTGCTATTGCTGAACCTGTTTCTTCCACCATTATTAAAGCCTTGTTGGGGCTTTTGATCCTTCCATGAGAAATTTGGATGATTTCTCCATGTTGAGTTATAGGTGTTTCCATAAGGTTCACCTAAGTAATGCTATGAATGTCAAGATGAACACCAAGAACACTTTGAATGTCATGATGAACATCAAGAACATATTTTTGAAAAATTTTTAATGCAATGAAAACATGCAAGACACCAAACTTAGAATTCTTTAATGCTTAGACACTAAGAATTCAAGAATGCATATGATAAACATGAAAAGACACAAAACAAAATAATCATCAAGATCAAACAAGAAGACTTACCAAGAACAACTTGAAGATCATGAAGAACACTATGAATGCATGATATTTTCGAAAAATGCTAGATGCATATGCAAGTGACACCAAACTTATGATATGACTCAAGACTCAAACAAGAAACAGAAAATATTTTTGATTTTTATGATTTTCTAAATTTTTTTGTATTTTTATTTATTTTTCGAAAATTAAAAGAGGTCCATTCTGAAAGCATGTCAGAAGGACACTTTTTGGTCAACTGTTTGTATCTTTCCCAAGCTTCATAGAGGGATTCACTTTCTTTCTGTCTGAAGGTTTGAACATCCGCTCTAAGCTTGCTCAGCTTTTCAGGAGGAAAGTACTTGGCTAAGAAAGTCGTGACCAGCTTATCCCAAGAGTTTTCACATGTTTCATGAAACACTAGAATTCATTCTTAAAAATTTTGAATCTAAAATTTTTTTTGAAAACATTTTTATTTATTATTTTTTTTTTCGAAAACAAGAGAAATTTTTTTGAAAATATTTTTGAAAGATTTTTGAAAAAGTTTTGAAAATTAAAATAAAAAGAAAATTACCTAATCTGAGCAACAGGATGAACCGTCAGTTGTCCAAACTCGAACAACAGGAACAGCAGAGCTCCACACCTTAATCTATGGAGTGCAGAAACTCTACCATTGAAAATACATAAGTGATAATGGAGTTCATTGGTCTCGGCCCCAGAGGGGAACTGGAGTAACCAAGATTATGAATACAATGATAAAAAGTTCTATATATACTAGACTAGCTACTAGGGTTTACAGAAGTAAGTAATTGATGCATAAATCTACTTCTGGGGCCCACTTGGTGTGTGCTTGGGCTGAGCTTGAATGTTACACGTGCAGAGGCTTCTTCTGGAGTTGAACACCAAGTTGTAACGTGTTTTTGGCGTTCAACTCTAGTTTGTGACGTGTTTCTGGCGTTTAACTCCAGACTGCAGCATAGAACTGGTGTTCAACGCCCTTTTACGTTGTCTAAACATGGTCAAAGTATGGATTATTATATATTTCTGGAAAGCCCTGTATGTCTACTTTCCAACGCAATTGGAAGCGCGCCATTTTGAGTTCTGTAGATCTAGAAAATCCATTTTGAGTGCAGGGAGGTCAGAATCCAACAGCATCAGCAGTCCTTTTTCAACCTCTGAATCTGATTTTTGCTCAAGTCCCTCAATTTCAGTCAGAAAATACCTGAAATCACAGAAAAACACACAAACTCATGGTAAAGTCCAGAAATGTGAATTTAACATAAAAACTAATAAAAGCATCCCTAAAAGTAACTAGATCCTACTAAAAACATACTAAAAACAATGCCAAAAAGCGTATAAATTATCCGCTCATCAGTCATCTAGAGTCTTTGAGCCAGGACAAAAAGTTCTACTATTCAACTCTAGGCTCAGATTATTACCTGGGAAATTAAAATCCTGGTGGAGGGGACCATATGTGATTACAGGAGTGTCACCATATGGATATGTTGAGCTTCAAGATATTGATTCTGACAAAAAGTTCATTGTCAATGGACAGAGAATCAAACATTATCTTGAAAGCAATTTTCAGCAAGAATGCTCAAAACTGAGGCTTGAATGAAGCTCAGTAAGAGTCCAGCTAAAGACAATAAAGAAGCGCTTGCTGGGAGGCAACCCAGCCATTAGCAAGTTATTTATTGTAATTAATACTTGTAGAGGTTTGATATACATTTTCATCAAAGGCTAAGCATCAAAATTGAAGGAATTCACAAAGTTACAGAAGGATTCAGTACAAAAAGCAGACAAAAGGAGCTTGCTGGCAAGAAAACGCCAGTAAGGGGGCATTTTGGGCGTTAAACGCCAGAATGGGTATCATTCTGGGCGTTTAACGCCAGTAAAGGTACCATTTTGGGCGTTAAACGCCAGAATGGGTACCATTCTAGGCGTTTAACGCCAGATTTGCAGTATCCTGGGCGTTCAGCAAAATGCCCAGTGATAAAGGAGTTTCTGGCGTTTAACGCCAGCCAGGGTACAACTGGGCGTTAAACGCCAGAATGGATACCATTCTGGGCGATCCATTCTGGGCGTTTAACGCGAGATAGACAGGGGGAGGAGATTTTGTTTCCAACTTCAATTTTTTTCAAATTTTCATATTTTGACTCATAATTTTCTGCATAAACATGTTTCAAACTTTCATCATTCACCCTCAATTCTCATCATTCAATAATTTTCTAAATTATTTCTCAAAATTCTTTCAAATCCTTTCCAAATCTTCTTCAAAAAACTCAAATATCTTCTGAAATTCTTTCCATATCTTTTCATATCTCTCTCAAATTTTGCGAAAGCCATCCCCTCCTCCTATAAATATAGTTTCAGCCATCCTCTCCTCTACACCATTCGAATTTACCTCTTCTCCTCTCTCCTCCCTTTCCTTTCTTTTGCTTGAGGGCAAGCAAACCTCTAAGTTTGGTGTGCTTTTTCATGATCACTGAGCTAAGACTCATCAAGATCATGGCACCCAAGGGAAAACAAACCAAATCAAGAGGCAAGAAAGAGAATACTCCAAAGAGTCTTTAGAATCAAGAGAGGTTCCTAACCAAGAAACATGCATACCATTACTACAAAATAATGGGTCTGAGGTCAGTGATCCCGGAAGTTAAATTCAATCTGAAAGAAGATGAATATCGAGAGATCCAAGTGCAAATTCAAAACAGAGGATGGGAAATTCTAGCCAATCCTGAGACAAAGGTTGGAAGAAACATGGTTCAGGAATTCTACTCAAATCTGTGGCTGACAGATAAACAGAGAATGACTGGAACCGCCTTTCATACCTACAGAACCATGGTCAGAGGAAGAATTATTTACTTCCATCTGGACAAAATAAGAGAGGTCTTCAAACTACCTCAACTACAAGATGATCCTGAATCCTTTAATAGGAGAATGGTGAGAGTAGATAAGGGGTTAGATCAAGTTCTAGAGGACATATGCCTCCTTGGAACTAAGTGGATAACCAATTCCAAAGGTGTCCTAAACCAACTCAAGAGAGGAGATCTCAAACCAGTTGCAAGAGGCTGGCTGGACTTCATTGGGCGTTCTATATTGCCTACTAGCAACCGTTCTGAGGTCACTATTAAAAGAGCAGTGATGATTCATTGTATTATGCTTGGAAAAGAAATGGAGATTCATCATCTGATTTCTTGTGAGATTTACACAATTACAAACAAGAATTCCACTGAAGCCAAACTGGCCTACCCAAGCTTAATTTCTCTGCTATGTAAAGATGCTGGGGTGAGGATGGGAGTAGATGAATTCATCCCAATTGAACACCCAATCACCAAGAAGTCAATGGAAGGACAAGTGCAAGACAACTCCATCAAAAAGAGGGCGCAGGAGTTCCTCCTAGAAATTCCTGAAATTGACTACTGGACCCGCTTAGAAGCATCTGTTACCAAGCTGCAGGAAGCTATGGAACAACTTAAGGAAGAACAGCAGAATCAAAACCGCATGCTCTGCAAGCTGCTGAAGAAACAGGAGAAGCAGGGGCGTGAGCTACAGGAGCTGAAGCGCCAGAAGCTCTCCCTTGAAGGACCAAGCACCCCACAAAAAGAGGGAGCATCAACTTCTCAAAATCAAGGTTGTTGAGTCCTAACTCTGTGATAACCTTTATTATTAAGTGTCTATTTTAAGAGTCATTTATTTTTCTGCTTTTAATTTTTTGTCTTCTATTATTATGGGTCTGCTCTTATATTTATCTTTGAGTCTTATTTTTATTCCATAATCAATAAAATTAGAGTTTATTTCTTAAAGCTATGAATGTCCTATGAATCCATCACCTTTCTTAAATAAAAAGTGTTTTTAACTGAAAAAGAAAAAGAAGTACATGAATTACGAATTTTAAAACAGTTTAATTATTTTGATGTGGTGGTAATACTCTTGTTCTCTGAATGAATGCTTGAACAGTGCATATTTTTGAATTTGATTGTTTATGAAAGCTAAAATTGTTGGCTCTTGAAAGAATGAAATAAAAAGGAGAAATGTTATTTGATGATCTGAAAAATCATAAAATTGATTCTTGAAGCAAGAAAAAGTAATGAATAGAAAGCTTGCATAAAATATATATATATATGCGAAAAAAAAAGAGAAAAGCAAGCAGAAAAAGCCAATACCCCTTTAAACCAAAAGGCAAGGGTGATAAAAAGGATCCAAGGCTTTGAGCATCAGTGGGTAGGAGGGCCTAAAGGAATAAAATCTTGGCCTAAGCGGCTAAACCAAGCTGTCCCTAACCATGTCTTTGTGGCGTGAAGGTGTCAAGGGAAAACTTGAGACTGAGCGGTTAAAGTCGTGGTCTAAAGCTAAAAAAAAATAGTGTTCTTAAGAGCTTTGGACAACTCTAATTGGGGACTTTAGCAAAGCTGAGTCACAATCTGAAAAGGTTTACCCAGTTATGTGTATGTGGCATTTATGTATCCGGTGGTAATACTGGAAAACAAAGTGCTTAGGGTCACGGCCAAGACTCATAAAGTAACTGTGTTCAAGAATCAACATACTTAACTAGGAGAATCAATAACACTATATGGATTCTGAGTTCCTATAGAAGCCAATCATTCTGAACTTCAAAGGATAAAGTGAGATGCCAAAACTGTTCAGAGGCAAAAAGCTAAAAGCCCCGCTCATCTAATTAATACTGATCTTCATAGATGTTTTTGGAATTCATTGTATATTCTCTTCTTTTTATCCTATTTGATTTTCAGTTGCTTGGGGACAAGCAACAATTTAAGTTTGGTGTTGTGATGAGCGGATAATTTATACGCTTTTTGGCATTGTTTTTAGTATGTTTCTAGTATATTTTAGTTAGTTTTTATTATGTTTTTATTAGTTTTTAAATAAAAATCACTTTTTTGGGCTTTACTATGAGTTTGTATGTTTTTCTGTGATTTTAGGTACTTTCTGGCTGAAATTGAGGGACCTGAGCAAAAATCTTATTCAGAGGCTGAAAAAGGACTGCAGATGTTGTTGGATTCTAACCTCCCTACACTCAAAGTGGATTTTCTGGAGTTACAGAAGCTCAATTGGCGCGCTCTCAATTGCGTTGGAAAGTAAACATCCTAGGCTTTCCAGCAATATATAATAGTCTATACTTTGTCCGAGATTTGATGGCCCAAACAGGCGTTCCAAGTCAGCTCAAGAATTCTGGCGTTTAACTCCAGAACTGGCACAAAAGCTGGAGTTAAACGCCCAAACTGGCATAAAAACTGGTGTTTAACTCCAGGAAATGTCTCTACACATGAAAGCTTCAATGCTCAGCCCAAGCACACACCAAGTGGGCCCCGGAAGTGGAATTTTACAATAAACACCCTAGCTTACTCATTTTCTGTAACCCTAGGTCACTAGTTTACTATAAATACTACTTTCAGTGATTCATATTGTACCTTATGACATTCTACACATTTCTTGTTGTGTTCTCTATGGCATGAGTCTCTAAACCCCATTGTTGAGGGTGAGGAGCTCTGCTGTTCTTCATGAATTAATGCAATTACTACTATTTTCCATTCTATTACGCTTGCTTCCATTCTAAGATATTCATTCACACTTCAACTTGATGAATGTGATGATCTGTGACACTCATCATCATTCTCACTTACAATCTCCGTGGGATCGACCCTTACTCATGATGCCCAACATAAAGCTTGCCATGGAAGGAGTCTTGCGTGCATGAAGAAGAAGACAGTAGGAAAGCAGAGGTTCAGAAGACAAAGCATCTCCAAAGCCTCAACCTGTTCTTCATTACTGCATAACAAGAATTTATTTCATGTTCTTTTACTTTTTACAATTAAATATGAGAATTACTGATATCCTGACTAAGAGTTATAAGATAACCATAGCTTTCTTCAAGCCGACAATCTCCGTGGGATCGACCCTTACTCACGTAAGGTATTACTTGGACGACCCAGTGCACTTGCTGGTTAGTTGTGCGGAGTTACAAAAGTGTGATTGTAATTTCGTGCACCATGTTTGCATTGTTATATTAAATATTGTTGATTGGTTAGGAAAAGAACAAAAATTAGAGAGCATGATTAGAGAAGGATAGAGTAATTGCCCTATACACTAGAGAGATTAGAGCGTACATACATCACCAGTGAGGGTTCAATGCTTAAAATTCTATGTTCCCTGCTTTCATGAGCTACCTTCTTGCATTTTTATCTGTTCTTACTGTATAAGAATTGAATTAGTGGAATTTGATTTGTAATTATTTTGAAGAGCTTATTCACTATTGATCAAGTGGACAAGAATCATAAAGTTGCATTCATATATATAGGTTGCATTGCATTGCATGAGTTTTACATGTTCCTACTCATTTATTTTATCTCCTTCAACTAAGCATGAGGACATGCTAATGTTTAAGTGTGGGGAGGTTGATAAACCACTATTTTATGGTTTATAATGTGTTTAATTGTGTGGTTTTATCGTGATCTTTACACACTTATTCATATGATTTGCATGCATTTAAATTTCCTTCCTAAAATTATTACATGATTGAAAACTTGCTTCCTAGAGACTTTTAATTACGTATTTTATTTCTCCTTTATTCCATTCGATGCCGTGATCTGTGTGTTAAGTGTTTCAGGCTTTATAGGGTATGAATGAATTGGAGATTGGAAAGGAAGCTTGCAAAAAATGGAAGGAACACAAGAAATTGAGGAGATGACCAGCGAGAAGTGACGCGGCCGCATGGCTCACGCAACCGCGCGAAAGAGAGGAAATTGCAGTGACGCGGCCGCATGGCTAACGCAACCGCGCGGATTGGAATAGCACAAGTGACGCAGAGGCGTGGACGACGCGCTCGCGTGGCAGGGCAAAACACCGAATGACGTGACCGCATGAATGACGCGATCGCGTGATGTGCGCGATCTGCATAATCTGTAGAATTCGCTGGGGGCGATTTTGGGCCCTGTTTTGACCTAGTTTTCGGCCCAGAAAAGCAGACTAGAGCCAAAGAACATGCAGAAACTAACAACAACATTCATTCTACACAATTTTAGTTTTTAGATCTAGTTTCACTCCTCCTCTAGGTTTTCTCTCTACACATTCATAGTTCTTAGGACTTTTATTTCTATTGCTCTTTGCATTGGGATATTGAGAAGAGTTATTACCTCATCAAGACTTTGTCATTCTAGTTCGTTTTCTTTACTTGGCTCTTACTCTTCCATGTCCTTTAATTTACTCAATTTCACTATTGAATTATTTTTAGAATTTATTAATGCAAGAATTACTTTTATTTTTAATTGATTTCTTTGCTTTTTATTTATCACGTCTTTCTTTAATTCCCTTTCCTATGTTATGAATTCTACATTCACAATGAGCGAGTAGTTCCCTAACTTGATGGGGAGTTGATTGAAAGGAACCCTTGAGTTGGAATGCTCAAAAAGAAAAATTGTAATTGGGTTTATTGTTGGATTGCCCTCTAGTCACTGACACCAATCCCTTTTAATTGAGTGGGTTGGAACTTGTGAATAGAAGTAGCATTCCAACCTGTTTGACTTTCCCTTACCTAGTAAGGGATAACTAAACAGGACAACCTACAATTATCAATTAATCTTGAGAGTACTTCAACAAGAATAGGGCTTCCAACTAATCTACTCACAGTCAAGGCTTTTATTTAAATTATTTAATTTCTCTAATTTAATTTCCTGTTTATTCAACTCAAACCATTTTGAAAACATCTGATTAATAAAATAGCACACCTTTCTGTAACTCGTTGGGAGACGACCTGGGATTCATACTCCCAGTATTTTAATTTTAATTTTTGTGACACCCTTCTAAATTGATAAGCGGAATTCTGGTTGGTTAAGAACTATACTTGCAACGCATATCTTATAACAATTCTTGACTCGCCAATTTCCGCTACGTCAAAAACACTCAAATTGGTAGGTTCAATTTGTGGATATAAAAAAATTTTAAATGAATAATAACAAATCGAACGATCCGATATTTGTCCTTCACTTCCTCATACTCTCTTCCTTTATTTTTAGAAACTACAACAATGAGGTTGAATTTTATTAAAATGGGTAAAAAAATAAAAAATGATAGAGTTATATTAAAAGTATATTATCATGGTCAGATTTTGTTACAAATATCTGAAGAAGTAAAATTTGTATGTAAAAATTTGTTCGATATTGTTATTCCTTTCACACTTTTATTTAAAGAACTAAAACATGTTATTTGTAAGAAGATAGATTCTCAAATATCAAAGAGAGTGTCATGTATTTTGTATAGGTAACCTATATCAGTATTTGGTGGATTCGTTCAATTTCAAACCAAGTACGCAACCGATGAAGCGAGCATGCAAGTGATGTTTTTAATTTATATTGAAACTTGCTCACATATGTCATTCATCGAGTTGTATATTGAGTTCAAATAATCTGAATCCGTCCGACATATCGAATGGGAATATTACAATAGTAATAGCGAGGAGAAATTTGAAAGCAACTATGAGGTTGTTGATCCAAATGAAGACGAAGATAAAGCTGTTGGCACTATGGAGGCAAATGTCATGGAAGTGGCAAATATACTAACAAACCAGCATCCGTTTGAGAAGCCATCTTTCATGCACGCGTTGAATTTAGAGGCTATGCATGCACTGGAGTTTTCTGAATATATGAATGTAGGTATGTAATTTAGATATTTATATGATAGATTAAAATTGTCATTTTTTATATTGTAGATCGATTAATTACTTATGTGACATGTGGAATATAATTAATTAGCATTTGTTTAATAAGGTATAATTTTAATTGATTTTAGAAATATAAATTCATAAATATTTATTTATAATTTATAATCTATAAATAGATTTTAATTTTAATTTTACTTATTTAATACTTATTTATTAAAATTTATTTCGTGGGGTTGTTTTACCGAAGCCTCCTTTTATGGTGGACAGTGAACTACAGAGATGTAGACTACCAGGTGTTTGTGTAGGAACTGATGACATTTTATAACAAATGTACATGATGGGCGAAAAACAAATTCCGCACAAACTAGCCGGCAAGTATACCGGGTCACAACAAGTAGTAATAACTCACCAGAGTGAGGTCAATCCCATAGGGATTGATGGATCAAGCAACTTTAGTATGGTGATGAATTTAGTCAAGCTAGCATAGAGTGAATTGAGTGATTTGTGATTAACAGAAGGTAAATTGCTGGAAATTGAAATGCTGAAAGTAAACTAGCAGAAACTTAAATGGCAAGAAACTTAAATTGCTGAAACTTAAAGAACAAGAAATTAAAAAGGACTGAATCTTAAATTGCCAGAAATGTAAATAACTGAATTAAGAAGGCAAGAAAGTAAAAGTGGAGAATCTAAATTGTATGGAAACTTAAATTGCATGAATAATAAAGGGATTTGGGTGCTGGAAATCAAAATATAACTGGAGAATTCAAATTGTAGTGAAATCAGAGAAATTAAAGTGAAAGAAATTCAAAGAAAATGATTCATTAGGGATTGGAGATAATATAATCCTTCATGAATCAATTGGGTCTCAACTCCTTTATTAATCATATGCATATAACTATGGCGGATTGAATTTGATTGGATCCCAAATCCTTGGCAATCCAATCTCCCTAATCACAATCAATCTTGCTAATTCCTTGATATAATTGTCATGAGAAGAGTTAGAGCACACATCTCTCATCCATAAGCCACACTAATTCTCAAGATCTCAATTCCTCCCGAATAGTGTTGATCAAGAGAATAGTGAAGGATAGAGTTCCACTTCTAATGCACGTAATTCCCCTTCCGAGGCTCACACAAGCATTCAATTGAATTAAACCCCCTTCCGGAGTGAATAATTCACAAACACAACAGAAGATACCCAATAGCTACACAATTAAATTGAGAAGAAGAAGAATTTTATTGATTTATTAGAATTACAATAGAGCTCCTCCTCCTAATGAAATTTGAGTTTAGTTCATCATTTCTCTAACACAAAACAGAAAAAAAATGCAGAAAACTAAGAACAGAAAGCAAAATCAAATCAGATCTCTAAAACTCTCAAATTCTAAAAGACTCTCCTAAAAAGCCAAACTAAGATCTCTCTAAAAAGTAAAAGTCCGTCCCTAAAGAAATCAAATTTTCCTCCATTTATACACTTTCTAATTCAGTCATCAACTGCTTGGAGTGGGCCTTTTGGTTTTTGATGAAGTGGGTCAGAAAAGGGCATTTTCATGCAGCATCAGGAGAACGTAGCATTCCCAAAGAGAGCGTAGTGCTCATTCACCGACGCATACGCATCCTCCATGCGTGTGCGTCCCTTGCATTTTTCACCATCGACGCGTACGCGTAACACATGCGTGCGCGTCGATACTATCTTCTGCCTTGACCATACTTGCGCGTATCATGCATGCGTGCACGTCCCTTGGCAGCGTTCTTTAAACGAGCGCTACATTCACCTTCTGAATGCTCCTCATGCGTACGCGTCCTTTGTGCGTGCGTGTGGATGGTAGAATATCACTTCTGCGCTCCAGGATCATGTACGCATTTGCGCCAACCACCACTATTGTCATATCGACGCGTACGTGTGATGCACGCGTACGCGTCCCTTGCACATTTTCTGATCCAAATTTGAAAGTATCGCAGACGCTCATTCACAGAGAGCGTAGCGTTCTTTGCTGTTGAACGCTGATCCTCCATCCACGCGTGTGCGCTATGCATGCGTACGCGTGGATTTTCAAAATGTCATCCTGCGCGTAAGTGCCTTGTACGCGTGCGCGTCGCTTAGAGAGTGTAGCGTTCTTCAATTGAACGCAGCGTTCATCTACACCCTTTTATTTTTCTGTTTTTCTTTCTTCATCTTTTCACCTGCCATCAATCAAACATACCATCAATGTCTCACCAAAATCATAAGGTTTTGCATCATTATAATAATCAACTAAATTGTGCATAAATCTCATGATTTTGTATAAAATCAACAATGTTTGATTGAGTCAAGATAAACATGAAATTCCACTCCAATCACTTACTTATTGTGCAAAAAAGTGCATAAAAGCTAATAAAAATAAAGGAAAAATGCTAGTAAAACTAGCATTAAATGACTTGTCATCACAACACCAAACTTAAACCTTACTTGTCCTCAAGGAAGTAGTAAAGTATGAGAAAAAGCATTGAAAACAGATAAGTATATAAGTCCTTATTAGTAAGTAATTGAGTTAGTTTCATGGGGTTTTATGCAGATAGAAAGCAGCTTAATTATTATCAACTTCCAGATGTGAAATTTCTCTCTCATGCTAACTAGAGTTACTGATGTGAACCTTATTGTTTATTGATCCTTGTTAGATTTTCTTTTCTTCATTTTGCTTCAGAAACTTATTTTTCAATTGTTGCTCAGTGTCATGTGTTATAGTAGCTTTTTAACTCAATTTTTTGTCTTTCATTCAACACATTTTCACTACAGACACTTGGCTCACAATTCTTCTCAAGAACATTGATGCCCAGCACCTCTTTGGGTTACTAAATATTTTTTAATTAGGTTGCTCTTGATAATAGACTTTTGGTTGATAATCCCGGGTCAGTTAACCCAAGTTAGTGATGCCAGGGCATTTTGGCCAGTTTCACTGACCTTTTCTTTATGGTTTTAAGGTAGTTTGATGTATTTTCTTAGGAAATAAGCAAGTTTTGGGTAAATAATCACTTACATCTTGACTCAAGCAAATATTGTGAATTTTACATGATTTCATGAGAATTATGCATGAATTAAAGGACAAATTGAATGATGCATGTCTCATAACTTGGATTAGAGCTTTGATGCACTTTATTGCTTGATTTCAGGACAAAGGAAGCAAGGAAGAACCACGTTAGTCTAGATAACGTGACCACTAACATGGAATGAAGGCTAGCTTGCAACGTTAATGAGAAAAGTGATTGCCAATAATGCCTTCGTGAGCCATCATAGCCCACGTCAGTTGCCACGTTAACTATGCTAACGTTGAAGCTAACGTGGAAGAGAAGTAGAACTCCAACGTTAGTGGTAAAAGTAAGTGCCACTAACGTTCCAAAAGGGGCAATTGGCCACGTTAAGAGCCACGTTAACCTAGTTTACGTGGACACTAACGTGGAGGGAGCAAGAATCACCAATGTTAGTGACACTCACCTTTGTCACTAACGTTAGATTGAGCCACTATGAGCCACGTTAGTTGCCACGTTAATTACATTAACGTGGAAGCTAACGTGGAGAAGAGGGATGATGAGCCAACGTTAGTGACAAAGGTGAGTGTCACTAACGTTGAAGTTAACGTGGACCACTTTGGGTTAGGAACGTTAGTGAAAAAGGTGATTATCACTAACGTTCTCAACCCCATATTTTCATTTAACGTTAACACCACTAACGCCCTAAGCTAAAGTCCCTGCCTATTTCACACTTTCTCTGCAAGTAAAGCTGAGCCCACTGAAGAAGATAACTCCTTCAACTCAAGATCCAAAGGCCCATATCCAAGACTTGAAGAGCCAACTAGAAGATCAGAAGAATAGTATAAATAGGGAGAGCTTTGAACTAGAAAAGAGCTTTTTGGCACTATAAGAATTACTCTCTGTATTTTACTTTCTCTGCACTTCTAGTTTAACTTTCAGAATGTACTCTCCATCTTTGCTTTCCATTCCCAGAGCTATGAACAACTAAACCCCTTTCATTGGGTTAGGGAGCTCTGTTGTAATTTGATGGATCAATAATAGTTTTCATTATTCTTCTTCTTTCTTTTCTCTTGATTTTACTAGAAAGCTTTCAATCTTCATCCAATTGAGTAGTTATCTTGGAAAAGAAGCTATTCATACTTGGATTTCTTCTGAACCTTGGAAGAGGAATGAAGAGATCATGCTAGAAATGCTTTCTCACGTTGGACCAAATTGGGGTTTGGGCGGATATGGTGACATATAATTCTCCATATAATTCTCCCAATACTTTGATTTGGAAATACATGTGGTATAAACAATGACCACACTTCATCTCTTCTCATGAGCAATTAGACCAAGAAATTGGCTATTGATCTGATTTGAGAGATTAAATTACCAAGGAATTGGAATTCAATCACTTAAGATTGCCAAGGAGATCAATGAATGCATTGATTGAGGAAGAGATGAAAATAAACTTGATCCGGAGAATGCAACATTTCTTAAGCCCAATGAATTCCCCATTTCTGATCTTACCCATTCTCTTTACTTTATGCCAATTACTTCTATGATCATCTTCCCCATTCCTATTTACAATTCTGCAATTTACTTTCCGTCATTTATTTTCAGCTCTTTATTTCCAGCATTTACGTTTTCTGCTATTTACTTTCTCGCCATTTAATTTCCTGTAACTCTCAAACCACATTCTGCTTAGCTCAACTAGAACATTCCTCCAATTAAAGTTGCTTGACCAATCAATCCCTGTGGGATTTGACCTCACTCTACTGTGAGTTTTTACTTGACGACAATTCGGTATACTTGCCGAGGGAGATTTGTTAAGGGACAAGTTTTCGTGCATCAAGTTTATGGCGCCGTTGCCGGGGATTGATTTTGTATCAACAATGATTAAATTGGTGGATAACTAGATTGAGCATTTGTTTTTATTTTGTTTGATTTAAGTTCATTTGAGTAATTTACTTTCTGTTTAGCTATTTTCTTCCCTTTCCCCCCACCCATTTTCTTAGTTGTTTACAATTCAGGCACTAACCCACTAACTGTTTGATATATTGCATCACCCACGCTAACAGCATTTCTGTAGAAATTACTATCTGCATCTATCTTTCTTGCTTTTGCCTTGTTGGTTGTATGACAGGTAGAAGAAGCGGGGCTTCAACTTTCTTTGATTCTGAACCTGAGAGGACCTTCCTTAGATTAAGGAGGGAAGCAAGAGGAAAGAGAGTAGTTGGTGCTGAGGAAGAGGAAGAGTACTTTGAACCAGACATGGATGAGAATATGGAAAACCATCATGAAGAAGAGGCTCATAACCATGGCAGAGAAGGTCCAGTGCATCAGGCTGGGCAAGAGAGAAGAGTTCTGGGTTCTTACATCAATCCAACCCCAGGAAATTGTGGGAGTAGCATCCAAAAGCCAACCATACATGCCAACAACTTTGAACTAAAGCCACAGTTCATCACCCTTGTTCAGAACAACTGTTCATTCGAAGGAGGTGTCCAAGAAGACCCCAATCAACATCTAACCACCTTCCTGAGGATATGCGATACTGTGAAGTCTAATGGTGTTCACCCTGACACCTATAGACTACTTCTGTTTCCCTTTTCACTCAAGGACAAAGCATCTAAATGGCTGGAATCCTTTCCAAAGGAGAGTTTAACAACCTGGGAAGATGTGGTGAACAAATTCTTGGCAAGATTCTATCCTCCTCAAAGAATCAACAGGTTGAGAGCTGAGGTTCAAACTTTCAGGCAACAAGATGGTGAGACTCTCTACGAAGCATGGGAGAGGTTTAAGGACCTGACAAGAAGGTGCCCACCAGATATGTTCAATGAATGGGTGCCGCTACACATTTTCTATGAAGGCCTGTCTTATGAATCAAAGAAGGCAGTAGACCATTCATCAGGGGGATCTCTAAACAAGAAAAAGACCATAGAGGAGGCCATAGATGTTATTGAGACTGTAGCAGAGAATGACTACTTCTATGCTTCTGAAAGAGGCAACACTAGAGGAGTGATGGAGCTCAATAATGTGGATGCACTACTGGCTCAAAACAAGCTTATTACGAAGCAGCTGGCTGACCTTACCAAGAAGATGGAGAGGAACCAAGTAGCAGCAATCACCACCTCATCAGCAACCTAAGAGGGAGTGAATACAAAGGCAGAGGGTGAGCATGAACAAGTCAACTACATTGGAAACTCACCCAGGCAGACCCATGATCTATACTCCAAGACATACAACCCTGGTTGGAGGAACCACCCAAACTTTGGGTGGGAAAATCAACAAGACCAAGGCCAAGATCAGAGACGCCATAACCCCAAAAACAATGCAACTCACCAACACTCCACACAGAGGTCATACCAACACCCACCCAACAACACTTCTCAACATCCATACCAAAGGCAAAATGGCCCTTCTCACCCTTCCAATCTCAACTCCCCATCATCGGAAGAAAGACTATCAAGGATTGAGACTCTACTTGAAGGCATAGGCAAGGAGATTCAAGATAACAAGGTGTTCAAAGAGGGGGTGCGAGCCAATATCAAGAATCAGGGAGACACCATCAAGAGGCTGGAATTTCAAGTAGGATACCTATCTGAGAAGATTTCTAAACCTACTGATAGCTTCCCAAGTGACACAGAGAAAAATCCGAGAGGTGAAGCAAAGAAAGTCAGATGGGAAGATTGCAAGATGGTTACTATAAGTGATAAGGAGACTGAGGAAGAGCCGAACAAACCATTAGAACAACTTGAAGATACATCAGCAGGAAAGCAGGAAGAGAATCATCAAGAAACCACAATTACATAGAAGGAGCTGTTGAGACTCTATGCACCCTTTCCCCAATTACTCAATGGTGGCGTAGAGAAGAGAATATACTCAAGGTTTCTTGACATATTTGCATCTCTCCATGTAAACATACCATTCATCAAGGCCCTCCAACAAATTCCCTCACACATTAAGTACATGAAGGAGCTGCTGACCAGGAAAAGCTCACTTAAGGGAGGACAAACCATAGTGATGAATAAGGAGTGCAGTGCTCTCATTCAACCAGAGCTGCCTATAAAAAGGAAGGACCCATGGAGTTTTCACATCCCCTGTGCCATAGGAGAAACAATGTTTGATAAAGGACTCTATGATCTGGGAGCAAGCATCAACTTAATGCCTTTATCCCTTATGAAGAGGCTGCAAATCAATGAGCTGATGCCCACAGATGTAGTCATCAGGCTGGCTGACAAAACTCAAAAACAAGCGATAGGAGTGGTTGAAAACGTGCTGGTGAAGGTTTGGAACTATTTCCTTCCCACAGACTTTATCATACTGGAAATTGAAGAAAGTCATCTTCACCCAATCATATTGGGAAGACCATTCTTAGCTACAGCCAGAGTGCTCATAGATGTGGAGCGAGGAGAGCTAATACTGAGGGTACATGACGAATAACTCACCTTCAATGTCTTCAAACCCTCACAAGAAGCAGGTCAGGAAGGCAAGGAACTAAGGACAGAGCATGACAGAGCAATGGTGGGAGAAACAAGCATTGAGGCACAAGCTGTACACTCAGGAATTCCTTTGGGTGATGAACAAAATAATCAGCAGCTGTCACAGCTAAAGGAAACTCAAGTGGAGCCAAAACCACCAGAATCATATGGGACCAGCAACAACATCCCCCTAGGAAAAGAGACCACAAAGAGCAGGATAACAGCAAAAGAAACAAAGAAGAAGATACCAAGGAGATGGAGGAACAAAAAGATCCCTACAAAATATTTCTCTCCAGGGGATAAAGTGATCTCAGCTTACTTCCTAGATATCCCATCTCATCTCCCCACCATCCCATCTCAGTTACCAAAGGTTTTCACCATCAACAAAGTTCTCTCCCTAGAACATGTAGAGATCATTGATGAAGCCAATAGAGACAGGTTTACTGCAAGGGGGGAAGATTTGAAGCAGTACCAACCACCCTGACAAAGGAAGAACGTCAAGCTAGTGACGCTAAAGAAGCGCTTCATGGGAGGCAACCCATGTTTTACATGCTTTTAAAGTAGTTAATAAAGCAAGGTTCATGGATTGCAAATCAATTTTGACATATCCTTGAATAAATCCTTTTATGCAACATATAGTGAAGAACAAATTTGGTGTTCAAGGCACACTAAGAGGACATGAATGCAACTCATAGCATGTCACTCTTAGCACCTTAAACAAATCATCTTACACCACATTGCCACAAACTAAGTTTGGTGTCACCAAGGTTGCATACATGGAAATTTAATTAGTCAGTTGGTTTGCATTTGTGAATAGCACTTAGTAGTTGACAACAACAATTTTAAAAAAGTAGTTACTCTTTCTAGTCGTTTAAATTTTGCCGCCACTTTCCACAAGTTTTTTTTAATCACATTTTTTTTATTTTGAAGGAGAATTGATGGGGCAATTGAAGGGTTTGGCCACCACAAAAAGAGAAGATTATACACGTGTCTCCAGGGGGATTGCATTGGGAATTGTAGCCATGCAACATGGGAAGAAGAACAAGCTTGGAAACTGAACCAACCCCATCATAAAGTTGATGATCCTCGTGCTCATCCCATACAAAACCCCATCCGTCCATCACACAACCACTCCATCAATCCACACTTTTCATTTACTCATCATTTTCCTATATAAGTGACTCATAGTCCGTACTTCCCTTCACATTCCAGCAACCACTTCTTCAAACTTCTCACTCTCGAAGTATAATTCTTCAAGTTATATCCTATCCAAACCTAACCAAATTCCACCACTTATCCACAATCCCTCAACACTTTCACACATCAACTCTTACTCATGGCAACATCAAGCTCTAAAAGAAGAAAGGGGAAGGAGCCTATGGAGCAATGCCCCTTTGATGAAAAGAAGTTTAGAACTTTTTACCATGCACTTCAATTTGGATGGATGGCTGATAAAGAGATCATATATGAGCTAGGCTTTCAAGTCAAGAAAATTGAGTACCCCAAAATCACAGAGAAGGTAGAAAAGAGAAGATGGGAGCTCCTCACCGATCCAGTAACCGCGAGGATAAATGCAACGCTCGTAAGAGAGTTTTACGCAAACACAGTGAGGTATGATAGGAAAGAGGAGTCTTATATAAGCTTTGTGAGAGGAGTAACTGTGGATTTTAGTCCCATGAGCATCATGAGGGTGTTGAAGCTACAAACCATACCATTCGAGGAAGAAAGCTATCAATCTCGAATAGATGGTAGTCCTAATTATGACCAAATTGTGAAAGATATCTGCGTACAAGGAGCGGATTGGGTGAGAGATCCCAATGGAAAGCCCAAATTCATAAAAAGAGGTGATCTCACCCCTGAAGCAAAGGGGTGGTTCGAATTGTAAGGAGATCCATCCTCCCTGCCGGAAATAATTCAGAGGTGAATCTTAAGAGAGCAACAATGGTGCAATGTATACTTAAAGGGGGAGAAATCAAGGTGCATGAACTCATATCCCAAGGCATTAGGAAGATGGCTGAGAAAAGTGATTCTGGGGGAAGGTTAGGCTATCCCAGCACCATTTTCCGCCTGTGTGACAAGGCAGGGGTGGTGTTCGAAGATGAAAACCCCGAATGGATAAAAGTTGGTATCCCAATTACTGTCCGGCGTATTTATGCTGTTGCATCTCCCCTACCCCAACGAAGGATAAGAAAGAGGCCAGTGCACCAAATGGTAGAAGGACAGAACCTAGAGGAGCGAGCCCCTTTGGACATACACCAACTACAGAAAGCCATTGATGGCTTATCTAGACAATACTTGGAAAATCAAGGGACACAGAAAGAGCTTCACCTATAGTTGATAAACCGTCAAGAAGAGTCACTATCTAGATGGATGAATCAACAAGGGGAGTGGCAAAGACAATTGATGGAGCAGCAACTGGAGCAAGGAAAATAATGGGGAGAATCCTTCCACAGGTTGGAACAAAGGCAGGATCAACAACAAGAAGCCATCCAAAAGCTAATCAACATCCAAGCACATCAAGGTGCACACATACATGAAATGCATCGGAAACAATTAGAACAAGCAGAACTCTTCGACAAATACAGGGCATTTTTAGAAGGAGTTTACATGAGCCAGATTGGACACCAGGTGAACACTCAGGCCAGGCTCGGATATTTAGTCGGACAACTGCCTATACTACATCCGGGAATCATAAGCTATGAAGAAGTGAAGGATGAATTAGCACGAGAAGAAAGAGAGAGGGTAGAAAAGAGTCATGAATCAGTAAGGAAGGCACTTGAAGATTGGAAAAAAGCTAGACTGGCACGTATGCAAGGAAGCACAAGTGGACACAAAGAGGACAAACAAGAAGGAGAGCGCGAACAACCCCATGAGTAAAAGGTGGTGGAGTTCCCTCATTGTCCCATCTTTTTCAAGTTTTAAATAAGGAAAATCATGTATGAAATAGAACATGCTTCTATAGTAGCTTAGGAATTTTCAATACTGTCTTTAAGTTTGCTTTTGCCTAGGTCTATGCTTGCTAGTCAAATTGCCTGTTTTCATTCTCATCTTGCTTATTGTATGCTTGTCCTTTTAAGTCCAATAAAAAGAGATGTTATGAAAGACCAGAGTGATGTTCAAGTTGTGGAGTAGGTCCTTAAATTTGTGATGTAGTAATCACTTAGCTAAGTTGGTTCACCAACAAGGTGGAAAGGCAACTATCTGTCTTGAATCATATGCTTGAAACACACCCCATGAGACTAGCTAAATAATAAGACCCTAATAAGAAAAAGGAAAAGAACAATAAGAATTGAAAAAGAAAGAAAAGTTAATAAAGAATAAGGCTAGGCGCCAAGGGCTTGAATCTTGAGAGATGTGTCTGTGGTGCTCTTGTACCAAGGATCTGCTTGGATGAATAAGTTCTTAGGAGTGCTTCATCACTTGGTAACTTGGGTTAACTAACCCGGAATTATCAACTGAAAATCCACTATCAAGAGCAACCTTACCACAGAACATTTAGTAACCCAAAGAGGTGCTGGACACCAAGACCTCAAGGAAAGAAAATAACAAACCATGTGCCTGTGGTGTGCATGTATGGGGGAGAGAGACTTGAGGGAGTAAATCCTTAGGGGTGTTTCAACACCTAGCACCTTGAACCAACTGGTTCAGGAGTGTTGGCTGAAAGCTTATCTTAAAGAGTCGCCCCCTCACAGAACACTTAGCCTAAGGAAGAAATAAACCTTGGAAAGACAAAGAGATCAATAAATAAAAGTCTCAAAGGGTGCAATCAAGTGAGTATTCCAAGGCATGATAAAGGTTTGAAAGCCAGTAAAGGAATGAACCTAAGTTGCTATGCATGAAACCCCATAAAATCAAGAACATGTCTTCCACAATAATGATTCATTCCTCTTGTCATTTCATTCACCATTCTCTTGTTCCAGTACTTGCTTAGGGACAAGCAAGCTTTAAGTTTGGTGTTGTGATGCCAAGGCATTTTGGCCAGTTTCACTGACCTTTTCTTTATGGTTTTAAGGTAGTTTCATGCATTTTCTTAGGAAATAAGCAAGTTTGGGGTAAATAATCACTTACATCTTGACTCAAGCAAACATTGTGAATTTTACATGATTTCATGAGAATTATGCACGAATTAAAGGACAAATTGAATGATGCATGTCTCATAACTTGGATTAGAGCTTTGATGCACTTTATTGCTTGATTTTAGGACAAAGGAAGCAAGGAAGAACCACGTTAGTAGCCACGTTAGTCTAGATAACGTGACCATTAACGTGGAATGAAGGCTAGCTTGCAACATTAATGAGAAAAGTGATTGCCAATAATGCCTTCGTGAGCCATCATAGCCCATGTCAGTTGCCACGTTAACTATGCTAACGTAGAAGCTAACGTGGAAGAGAATTAGAACTCCAACGTTAGTGGTAAAAGTAAGTGCCACTAACGTTCCAAAAGGGTCAATTGGCCACGTTAAGAGCCACGTTAACTTAGTTAACGTGAGCTCTAACGTGAAAGAAGAAGATGATGCCAACGTTAGTGACACTCACCTTTGTCACTAACGTTGGACTAAGCCCATATTGGCTACGTTAAAAGCCACGTTAACCTAGTTAATGTGGACTCTAACGTGGAGGGAGCAAGAATCACCAACGTTAGTGACCCTCACCTTTGTCGCTAACGTTGGATTGAGCCACTATGAGCCACGTTAGTTGCCACGTTAATTGTATTAACGTGGAAGCTAACGTGGAGAAGAGGGATGATGAGCCAACGTTAGTGACACTCACCTTTGTCACTAACGTTGGACTAAGCCCATATTGGCTATGTTAAAAGCCACGTTAACCTAGTTAACGTGGACTCTAACGTGGAGGGAGCAAGAATCACCAACGTTAGTGACCCTCACCTTTGTCGCTAACGTTGGATTGAGCCACTATGAGCCACGTTAGTTGCCACGTTAATTGTATTAACGTGGAAGCTAACGTGGAGAAGAGGGATGATGAGCCAACGTTAGTGACACTCACCTTTGTCACTAACGTTGGACTAAGCCCATATTGGCTATGTTAAAAGCCACGTTAACCTAGTTAACGTGGACTCTAACGTGGAGGGAGCAAGAATCACCAACGTTAGTGACCCTCACCTTTGTCGCTAACGTTGGATTGAGCCACTATGAGCCACGTTAGTTGCCACGTTAATTGTATTAACGTGGAAGCTAACGTGGAGAAGAGGGATGATGAGCCAACGTTAGTGACACTCACCTTTGTCACTAACGTTGGACTAAGCCCATATTGGCTATGTTAAAAGCCACGTTAACCTAGTTAACGTGGACTCTAACGTGGAGGGAGCAAGAATCACCAACGTTAGTGACCCTCACCTTTGTCGCTAACGTTGGATTGAGCCACTATGAGCCACGTTAGTTGCCACGTTAATTGTATTAACGTGGAAGCTAACGTGGAGAAGAGGGATGATGAGCCAACGTTAGTGACACTCACCTTTGTCACTAACGTTGGACTAAGCCCATATTGGCTATGTTAAAAGCCACGTTAACCTAGTTAACGTGGACTCTAACGTGGAGGGAGCAAGAATCACCAACGTTAGTGACCCTCACCTTTGTCGCTAACGTTGGATTGAGCCACTATGAGCCACGTTAGTTGCCACGTTAATTGTATTAACGTGGAAGCTAACGTGGAGAAGAGGGATGATGAGCCAACGTTAGTGACACTCACCTTTGTCACTAACGTTGGACTAAGCCCATATTGGCTATGTTAAAAGCCACGTTAACCTAGTTAACGTGGACTCTAACGTGGAGGGAGCAAGAATCACCAACGTTAGTGACCCTCACCTTTGTCGCTAACGTTGGATTGAGCCACTATGAGCCACGTTAGTTGCCACGTTAATTGTATTAACGTGGAAGCTAACGTGGAGAAGAGGGATGATGAGCCAACGTTAGTGACACTCACCTTTGTCACTAACGTTGGACTAAGCCCATATTGGCTATGTTAAAAGCCACGTTAACCTAGTTAACGTGGACTCTAACGTGGAGGGAGCAAGAATCACCAACGTTAGTGACCCTCACCTTTGTCGCTAACGTTGGATTGAGCCACTATGAGCCACGTTAGTTGCCACGTTAATTGTATTAACGTGGAAGCTAACGTGGAGAAGAGGGATGATGAGCCAACGTTAGTGACACTCACCTTTGTCACTAACGTTGGACTAAGCCCATATTGGCTATGTTAAAAGCCACGTTAACCTAGTTAACGTGGACTCTAACGTGGAGGGAGCAAGAATCACCAACGTTAGTGACCCTCACCTTTGTCGCTAACGTTGGATTGAGCCACTATGAGCCACGTTAGTTGCCACGTTAATTGTATTAACGTGGAAGCTAACGTGGAGAAGAGGGATGATGAGCCAACGTTAGTGACACTCACCTTTGTCACTAACGTTGGACTAAGCCCATATTGGCTATGTTAAAAGCCACGTTAACCTAGTTAACGTGGACTCTAACGTGGAGGGAGCAAGAATCACCAACGTTAGTGACCCTCACCTTTGTCGCTAACGTTGGATTGAGCCACTATGAGCCACGTTAGTTGCCACGTTAATTGTATTAACGTGGAAGCTAACGTGGAGAAGAGGGATGATGAGCCAACGTTAGTGACACTCACCTTTGTCACTAACGTTGGACTAAGCCCATATTGGCTATGTTAAAAGCCACGTTAACCTAGTTAACGTGGACTCTAACGTGGAGGGAGCAAGAATCACCAACGTTAGTGACCCTCACCTTTGTCGCTAACGTTGGATTGAGCCACTATGAGCCACGTTAGTTGCCACGTTAATTGTATTAACGTGGAAGCTAACGTGGAGAAGAGGGATGATGAGCCAACGTTAGTGACACTCACCTTTGTCACTAACGTTGGACTAAGCCCATATTGGCTATGTTAAAAGCCACGTTAACCTAGTTAACGTGGACTCTAACGTGGAGGGAGCAAGAATCACCAACGTTAGTGACCCTCACCTTTGTCGCTAACGTTGGATTGAGCCACTATGAGCCACGTTAGTTGCCACGTTAATTGTATTAACGTGGAAGCTAACGTGGAGAAGAGGGATGATGAGCCAACGTTAGTGACACTCACCTTTGTCACTAACGTTGGACTAAGCCCATATTGGCTATGTTAAAAGCCACGTTAACCTAGTTAACGTGGACTCTAACGTGGAGGGAGCAAGAATCACCAACGTTAGTGACCCTCACCTTTGTCGCTAACGTTGGATTGAGCCACTATGAGCCACGTTAGTTGCCACGTTAATTGTATTAACGTGGAAGCTAACGTGGAGAAGAGGGATGATGAGCCAACGTTAGTGACACTCACCTTTGTCACTAACGTTGGACTAAGCCCATATTGGCTATGTTAAAAGCCACGTTAACCTAGTTAACGTGGACTCTAACGTGGAGGGAGCAAGAATCACCAACGTTAGTGACCCTCACCTTTGTCGCTAACGTTGGATTGAGCCACTATGAGCCACGTTAGTTGCCACGTTAATTGTATTAACGTGGAAGCTAACGTGGAGAAGAGGGATGATGAGCCAACGTTAGTGACACTCACCTTTGTCACTAACGTTGGACTAAGCCCATATTGGCTATGTTAAAAGCCACGTTAACCTAGTTAACGTGGACTCTAACGTGGAGGGAGCAAGAATCACCAACGTTAGTGACCCTCACCTTTGTCGCTAACGTTGGATTGAGCCACTATGAGCCACGTTAGTTGCCACGTTAATTGTATTAACGTGGAAGCTAACGTGGAGAAGAGGGATGATGAGCCAACGTTAGTGACACTCACCTTTGTCACTAACGTTGGACTAAGCCCATATTGGCTATGTTAAAAGCCACGTTAACCTAGTTAACGTGGACTCTAACGTGGAGGGAGCAAGAATCACCAACGTTAGTGACCCTCACCTTTGTCGCTAACGTTGGATTGAGCCACTATGAGCCACGTTAGTTGCCACGTTAATTGTATTAACGTGGAAGCTAACGTGGAGAAGAGGGATGATGAGCCAACGTTAGTGACACTCACCTTTGTCACTAACGTTGGATTGAGCCACTATGAGCCACGTTAGTTGCCACGTTAATTGTCCATATCCAAGACTTGAAGAGCCAACTAGAAGATCAGAAGAATAGTATAAATAGGGAGAGCTTTGAACTAGAAAAGAGCTTTTTGGCACTATTAGAATTACTCTCTGTATTTTACTTTCTCTGTACTTCTAGTTTAACTTTCAGAATGTACTCTCCATCTTTGCTTTCCATTCCCAGAGCTATAAACAACTAAACCCCTTTCATTGGGTTAGGGAGCTCTATTGTAATTTGATGGATCAATAATAGTTTTCATTATTCTTCTTCTTTCTTTTCTCTTGATTTTACTAGAAAGCTTTCAATCTTCATCCAATTGAGTAGTTATCTTGGAAAAGAAGCTATTCATACCTGGATCTCTTCTGAACCTTGGAAGAGGAATGAAGAGATCATGCTAGAAATGCTTTCTCATGTTGGACCAAATTGGGGTTTGGGCGGATATGGTGACATATAATTCTCCCAATACTTTAATTTGGAAATACATGTGGTATAATCAGTGACCACACTTCATCTCTTCTCATGAGCAATTAGATCAAGGAATTGGCAATTGATCTGATTTGAGAGATTGAATTACCAAGGAATTGGAATTCAATAACTTAAGATTGCCAAGGAGATCAATGAATGCATTGATTGAGGAAGAGATGAAAATCAACTTGATCCGGAGAATGCAACATCTCCTAAGCCCAATGAATTTCCCATTTCTAATCTTACCCATTCTCTTTACTTTATGCCAATTACTTCTATGATCATCTTCCCCATTCCCATTTATAATTCTGCAATTTACTTTTCGTCATTTATTTTCAGCTCTTTATTTCTAGCATTTATGTTTTCTGCTATTTACTTTCCCGCCATTTAATTTCCTGCAACTCTCAAACCACATTATGCTTAGCTCAACTAGAACATTCCTCCAATTAAAGTTGCTTGACCAATCAATCCCTGTGGGATTCGACCTCACTCTACTGTGAGTTTTTACTTGACGACAATTCGGTATACTTGCCGAGGGAGATTTGTTAAGGGACAAGTTTCCGTGCATCAGTTAGCAAGTGTTGAAACACCCCTTAGAACCTAATAATCCAAGCAGATCCTAGTGCAAAGACACCATAGGCATATGTCTTAAGGTTCAAGCTATTGGTGTCTAGCTTTTATTCTTTGTTTCTTTCATTTGTTTGTTGCCAATTCTATGCTTTTCTTTCTTTCCTTCTTACTTTTTCTTCTCTTCCATGGATAATTATTGATGGGTTGGAAACGAATTCCAATACCTAAAACTCACCGGCAAGTATACCGGGTCGCATCAAGTAGTAATAACTCACTTAGAGTGAGGTCGATCCCACAGGGATTGATGGTTCAATCAACTTTAGTGGGTGATTAGTTTAGTCAAGCTAATATTGATGATTTTGAGTGAAAATGGAAGCAACAGAAAGTAAATAGCAAGAAAAATTAAAGTGCAGAAAGTAAAGTGACTGAAACTTAAAGAGCAAGAAATATAAATTTCAGAAACTTAAATGACAAGAAAGGTAAATTGCATGAAAAGTAAAGGGGCTGGGGTACTGGAAATTAAAGAGAACCAGTAAACCAGTAACTTAGAGCAAGTGCAGAAAATGGAAATTTGCAGGAAATGTAAATCAAGCTCACAGTCAACATCAAATGTAAAATGCGGAGAAATCTAATTGTAGGAAAAGTAAAAGGAATTGGGTGCTGGATATTAAAACTTCAACAAGAAACTGTAAATAGCAATCAAACAGAGAAGTAAGAGATGCAATAACTTGCAATAGATCTAAACAGAAAAGGGAAATTGCTTGAAAAATCCAAAATATCAAGAAAACTCAACTCAATTGTAAAATGAAGTTGAAGATCTCAGGGGATCAAAGAGACTAGAAAACAAGTCTAGATCTCAACCCCTTCCTTGATTCAGCAGAAAATAATTTGCAGAAGAAAGAGAGATGGAAGCAGTAAAGAGAGCTTTGATTCAAATCACAATTCATTGAAATTATGCAGACAAGCAAACAGAGAGAATTCTCAAGGGGAGATTGAAACAGAATTTCTTCAATTTTCAGCCCAAGATTCAAAACAAAAATGAAAACTAAGAGAGAGCTCTCAAATCCCACTCCTACTACTCCCTAATGGAGCCAGCCCCCTATTGAAATGGAATTGATGCCTTTATAAAATGAAAATGAAAGTGAAATTAAAAACAAATTACAATTAAATGAAATTCCTATTTTAACTATCTCTTGTGCCTTTGAGTGATGGTAATGGGCTTAGCTTGCTTTGGATTTGAGGAAGAATAGATCCGGATGGCCTTGATGGAATTGGGTTGAAGATAGCCTCTGTTGATTACTCTTGGTCTTGAGAAGAAATCCGTTTGCACTATGGACTTTGGGATCATTCACGTTTGAGTCAACGTTTGAGGCAAACGTTAACTCAAACGTCTTCGTGTGATGGCATTATGCAGAACGGGTGGTTGCTGTCACTCACGTTTGAGTTCACGTTCGAGGTCAAACGTGATCCTCCCCAAGGCAGTCTTCAGCCAACGTTTGACCTCACATTTGAGGCAAACGTTGGCGCAAACGTGGCTCCTCCTCTAGGGTATTCTTAAGCCAACGTTTGACCTCACGTTTGAGGCAAACGTTGGCACAAACGTTGAGCTCCTCCCAGGGTATTCCTTAGCCAATGTTTGACCTCACGTTTGAGGCAAATGTTGGCGCAAACGTTGAGCTCCTCCACAAGAGCGCTACTTCCTTGGTTTCCTTGTGTCTCCCCATTCGAATCTTGGTGGTTGCACTTTGGTTTATTTTTGCTTATTTTTGGTCCTTAAAGATACCTTTCACTTGTGCCACAATTTCATTCTAAATATGGATTGCCATATATCGTTGGAAAGCTCTGAATGTCAGCTTTCCAACACAACTAGAAGCACATCAATCGGACATTTGTAGCTCAAGTTATAGCCCTTTGAAGGAGGCATGGTCATGTTGTGAGCGCCCAAGCTTAGTGAAAATTCTTGCTTCCAAGTTGAAATTGCATCACGATAAAGCTAGGCTCTTGGCATGAACCGAGCTTTGTGTGCTGATTGTCAATCTCCTTTAATTTGGTCATGGGCCATGCTTTTTAAAGCGTGGCCTAAGGCTCCAAAGTGTACTCCAACTTCAAAGTGTGCCCCAAAGCTCTTTTTTTTTTTCCTTTTTAGCTTATTTTGTGCTTCTTTGCTTCTTTTTCTTCTTATTTCCTACAAGGTTTATAAAATTAAAAGATCAAAGAAATATACCAATTAAGTACAAAAGCATTCAATATCTAAGCACAAATCATAAATTTCTTGTATGAAAAAGCATAGAAAAACATGACATGGTGACATGTCATCACAACACCAAACTTAAACCTTGCTTGTCCCCAAGCAAGAAAAGAATCATGCAATAAAGATTGACAATCCAAGGTGAGAAGAATAGCAAGTTAATGTTCATGGTAAGTTAGTTTCTTATGCATGCTACAATCACAAAAGAAATATAAATGATTGATGCTTCTATCTAGCTCATTTTATGAAATCTTTTCCTTATAATTTTTCCTTGAAACAAGCTTTTGATTTTCTTATTAGCTTCTCCTTTTGGGTGCTTTGCCCTATGAGTTGATAACAAAACTACGACTCTAAATGCTTTGTTTTCAAGTATTACCACTTGATACATAAGCACCACAAGCATTTAATTAGAGGACTTCATTAAGCTCATTTGTTTCTTTTCTTAACTCTCTTATCATTGATGCTCAGAGCCTTGAGCTTTGAGGGAGTGCTTTTGCACTTGAGCCTAGCCTTTACTTCTAAGTGTTTTGTTTTCAAGCTTTTTTCTTGATACATAAATACCACAAGTACTTAACATATTGTCATTGGTACTCAGAGCCTTCAACTTTCTCATTCTTTCCCTTTTTCTTTTCTTGCCTTTAATTGCATTTGCTTCTTCAAGGTTTTCATGATTTCAAAAGATTTCACAAAATGTCCTAGATAAAAAGTTCAATTAAATAAAATCAAATACAATTGAGCAACAATTAATCGTACTAGCTTTCCAATACTTGTATGCACATGCTAAACTCTTCTTTAATGCCTTGTTTGTTTATGACCATGATGCTTGATTGCTTTTGAACTCACAAAACTCAAGTTGGTAGTTATAATGCCACAGCAAGATGTTACAAATCAAAATTCAAGCTATGCTTATTCATACCACACATGCATACAGAGAATATAAAGACAATCATGCAATTTAAAGTGCTGGAAACAAAGGAGAGGAAAAAGGAACTTTACAACCTTGTAATTCATCTTCTCTATTGTTGTCCTTTTCCTTCAATTCTTCCCTTTCCCTTGCTAAACTCAGAATGCTTGCTCATCCTTAAGCAACAATTAGAACAATGGCTATGGGGCTAAGATGGATCATGAATGTCTTACACAATGAAATATTAGTAGCACATGTGTTTTAAACAAGCAAAATTAAAGATAACAATCAAGGCATAAAGGACAGAGACATTGTGATTGCATAGATAAGAAGGTGTGCACAATACATTGCATAAAAGATAAGTGGCACACCAAACTTAGTGTGACACTTTCACTTGGAATTGATGCAAGTATCTAGTAGATATTGGAACCAAATTTTGTTGCATAGCAACACCAAACTTAGAATGCAATCCTATGTCAATTTATTTGAACTAAAACTAAACAAAAAGAACTGTTATATGTTAAATACAATCACCAAGCCAAATATCTGTCATGAATAAAGCTCTCTTGGTAATGTATTAACAAACATAGTAAATAAAAGAAAGCATTTAAAACAAGAAAATGACTAAAAACAAAGAGAAAACTAAAATTGTCTAACTAAAAAGAAAGATGACAATGCAAAGAACATTATGATTATGCAAACAAGTGGTGTTGCTGAATGAATTGCATAGAAAAATGAGTGGCACACCAAACTTAGAATCTTAGTGTGACACTTCAATGTAGAATTGATGCAATTATTCAAAGGGATTGAAAACAAATTGTTGCAGGGCAACACCAAACTTAGAATGTAATCATATGTCAATTTTTTGAATTTAAACAAAGCAAAGAAAGAAAACAAAGCAGAGAAGAGAAATTATACCTACGGTTTACATGTTGTTCACTTTCTTCCTCTTCTTTTAGTTTGTTAAGAGGAATGACCTTAAGGGGTGAGAGGATTCAACTATTGTCCCTTGTCTTGGCCTTTCCTCAGCAAGCTTCCTTTTGCAAATGGCTTGATTGATCTTGCTTGCTGGATCAGGGACAGGATTGGTGCTCTTGCCAGTTGCCTTCACTCCTTTGGATTCAAGACTTGGTTGCTGTGTGATTATTGGAGTTTTGTATTCATCCAGATCCTTTTGAATTGGTGGTTCCATGAGCTTTTCCTCTATGTACTTCTCTGATTCACTTGAGTTTGGAATTCTTTAGTTGTCTTTCTCACTTTCTTGCTCTTCCACTTCCTCCCTTGCACTTAACATTTGACTTAATAGCTTTTTCATTGAGGAGGTTTGTTGATCTTCCCAACATTTCTTCATCTCCTCTTCATATCTTTTAATCTCAGATTCAATTGTTGAGACTTTTTGGTCCAGGGAAGTTTGAGGTTTGTGAGTGTTCAGGTTCTCTTGTCATCTTAAGTGCAGTTTCAGGTTCCAATACTTTCACCACCTCTTCCTTTTTTGCAATTTCACTTGACACAGGGACCTTGTGTTCTTGTTTTTCCATTTCCTCCTTCCTTGCATTCAACAATTGGCCTAACTGCACTTCCATATTTTTGAGGGAGTTCTCTTGTTCTTTCCAAACTTTTGTTGTCTTCTCCTCATATCTTTTGACCATGGACTCAAGCTTTGAGAGCCTTGAGTGGTTCATGGAAGTTTGTGTGGGTGGTGAGTTTTGAAAGGGGCTTTCTATTGAAGCATGGTCAAGTGATAATATCTTTGGATGAATATCATATGGAGCAGTAGAGTTCCCTTCCCAGCCACCATTAGAATCATGACTTGCATCATTTTGTGGTGGAGGGAAATATCCCATATGGTTTTCTTGCTCATCTTGTGTCTCTGAAGCAAATCTCCATGGATTGGAGTGCTTAGAATTTGTATTTTCTTGGTGATATTCCCAACCACCATTAGAGATTGATGATGGTGGGTAATATCCCATAAAATTTTGTTTGACCATAAGATGAGTTGCACTCCATTTGTATTTTGTAAACATCAATGAAAATTGAAATTCATGTCACAGAGAAAGATTTTCTTAGTGAGGCAATAGCTCAAACACCTTGCTATCAACTTAAAATAGAGAACAAAAAGAAAGAAAGTGCTTGATCTAGACTTCTCACCCACTTAATCATTGTTGATCTAAATCAATCCCCGGCAACGGCGCCAAAAACTTGATGGGTTGGAAACGAATTCCAACACCTAAAACTCACCGGAAAGTATACCGGGTCGCATCAAGTAGTAATAACTCACTTAGAGTGAGGTCGATCCCACAGGGATTGATGGATCAAGCAACTTTAGTGGGTGATTAGTTTAGTCAAGCTAACATTGATGATTTTGAGTGAAAATGGAAGCAACAGAAAGTAAATAGCAAGAAAAATTAAAGTGCAGAAAGTAAAGTGACTAAAACTTAAAGAGCAAGAAATATAAATTTCAGAAACTTAAATGACAAGAAAGGTAAATTGCATGAAAAGTAAAGGGGCTGGGGTGTTGGAAATTAAAGAGAAGCAGTAAACCAGTAACTTAGAGCAAGTGCAGAAAATATAAATTTGCAGGAAACATAAATCAAGCTCACAGTCAACATCAAATGTAAAATGCAGAGGAATCTAATTGCAGGAAAAGTAAAAGGAATTGGGTGCTGGAAATTAAAACTTCAACAAGAAAGTGTAAATAGCAATCAAACAGAGAAGTAAGAGATGCAATAACTTGCAATAGATCTAAACAGAAAAGGGAAATTGCTTGAAAAATCCAAAACAGCAAGAAAACTCAACTGAATTGTAAAATGAAGTTGAAGATCTCAGGGGATCAAAGAGACTAGAAAATAAGTCTAGATCTCAACCCCTTTCTTGATTCAGCAGAAAACAATTTGCAGAAGAAAGAGAGATGGAAGCAGTAAAGAGAGCTTTGATTCAAATCACAATTCACTGAAATTATGCAGACAAGCAAATAGAGAGAATTCTCAAGGTGAGATTGAAATAGAATTTCTTCAATTCTCAACCCAAGATTCAAAACAAAAATGAAAACTAAGAGAGAGCTCTCAAATCCCACTCCTACTACTCCCTAATAGAGCCAGCCCCCTATTGAAATGGAATTGATGCCTTTATATAGGCTTTACAAAGTGAAAATGAAAATGAAAGTGAAATTAAAAACAAATTAAAATTAAATGAAATTCCTATTTTAACTATCTCTTGTGCCTTTGAGTGATGGTAATGGGCTTAGCGTGCTTTGGATTTGAGGAAGAATGGATCCGAATGGCCTTGACGGAATTGGGTTGAAGATAGCCTCTGTTGATTGCTCTTGGTCTTGAGAAGAAATCTCTTTGCACTATGGACTTTGGGATCATTCGCGTTTTGAGTCAACGTTTGAGGCAAACGTTGACTCAAACATCTTCGTGTGATGGCGTTATAAAGAACGGGTGGTTGCTATCACTCACGTTTGAGGTCAAACGTGAGCTCAAACTTGATTCTCCCCAAGGCAGTCTTTAGCCAATGTTTGACCTCACATTTGAGGTAAACGTTGGCGCAAACGTGGCTCCTCCTCCAAGGTATTCTTAAGCCAACGTTTGACCTCACGTTTGAGGCAAACGTTGGCGCAAACGTTGAGCTCCTTCCAGGGTATTCCTTAGCCAACATTTGACCTCACGTTTGAGGAAAATGCTGGCGCAAGCATTGAGCTCCTCCACAAGAGCGCTACTTCCTTGGTTTCCTTGTGTCTCCCCCTTCAAATCTTGGTAGTTGCACTTTGGTTTATTTTTGCTTGTTTTTGGTCCTTAAAGATGCCTTTCACTCGTACCTCAATTTCATGCCAAATATGGATTGCCATATATCGTTGGAAAGCTATGAATGTTAGCTTTCCAACACAACTAGAAGCACATCAATCGGACATCTGTAGCTCATGTTATAGCCCTTTGAAGGAGGCATGATCATGCTGTGAGCGCCCAAGCTTAACTTAATGAAAATTCTTGCTTCCAAGTTGAAATTGCATCACGATAAAGCTAGGCTCTTGGCATGAACCAAGCTTTGTGTGCTGATTGTCAATCTCCTTTAATTTGGTCATGGGCCACGCTTTTAAAAGCGTGGCCTAAGGCTCCAAAGTGTGCTCCAACTTCAAAGTGTGCCCCAAAGCTCTTTTTTTTTCCTTTTTAGCTTATTTTGTGCTTCTTTGCTTCTTTTTCTTCTTATTTCCTACAAGGTTTATAAAATTAAAAGATCAAAGAAATATACCAATTAAGTACAAAAGCATTCAATATTTAAGCACAAATCATAAATTTCTTGTATGAAAAAGCATAGAAAACATGACATGGTGACATGTCATCAATTATTTATTAAAGATTCACAACAGCACTTAAGTTTATACTAAGAAGAGACATTCTATCCTGCAGCTTTATTCTTGAACTTGCTAATCTAGTCAAGCACATACCACCGCTGATCTCTATTCTAGTTCCTACCACATTGGACTTTTACTTTCTGTTTCAAACACTTTTTTCTTTTATTTATGCAGAGGGGCACAAGACATAAATTCAAGCAGATGTAGATGATCAAGCAACTTATACTAGAACACTTAGCAGACATCAGAATTTGCACTAATTAGACTAATCAGCAGGGTACATAGAAATTTCCAATTTTGAACATGCCAAAGCAAAAGGAATTAAGTGACAATACAATCTCTTGTGAGTGTCTTCCAACTTTCCTTTCGTCATCATCATCTAGAACTTTTATTTTTCTTTTGGTGATGATGTATGATTCATTCAAGAACCTGAATGCCTTCCTGCATAATCATTGGAAGTTTCTTGTTCTCCAAGCACTTAAGAAAATGATTAGCATGCATGAATTGTTGTAGGTTCATGAACTTACTTTGGTGTGGGAACACCAAACTTAGTCCCTTGCTACTGTCTATGATGCATCAGATACATGAAACCTCATGCTTTTAAAGAAAATAGATTATGAACTAGAACTAAACAAGTGTTAAGTAGTTTATCTGATTGTTTGGAGTTAGTGATCAATCTTGTAGAAGAGTGTAATGCATTCTTAATGAAATTCTTGGTAGAACACCAAACTTAGAACCACACATTCACTCTTAAATTGCTTTGGTGTGCAACACCAAACTTAGCTCCTTGCAATATAGAGAAATCTACCTCACTCTTTATTGAAATAACTATGAAAAGAAACTACCTTAGATTGGGTTGCCTCCCAACAAGCACTTCTTTATCGTCATTAGCTTGACGTCCTTCATCCTTGTTCCAAGGGCCTCCCAAGTAATGCTTCGCTCTGTGACCATTTGTTGTGAATGTGTCCTTTGTGGCTTCATTCAGAAGTTCAAGGCTTCCATACGGGAGAACCTTTGTCACCAAGTAGGGGCCATTCCATTTGGACTTGAGTTTGCCAGGGAAAATCTTGAGCCTGGAGTTATACAAGAGTACTTGCTGTCCTGGTTTGAACTCCCTTTTTTAGATTCTTTTGTCATGCCATCTCTTAGCCTTCTCTTTGTATACCTTAGTGTTCTCATAGGCTTCCAATCTGAACTCATCCAACTCATTTAGTTGCAGTAGCCTTTTCTTTCCTGCTGCTTGAGGATTAAGGTTGAGGAGCTTAGTGGCCCAGAAAGCTTTATGTTCAATCTCCACAAGGAGATGGAAAGCTTTGCTATAGACCAACGGGAATGGAGATCTTCCAATAAGGGTTTTGAATGCTATTCTATATGCCTAGAAGGTATCATCTAGCTTTCTGGCCCAATCTTTTCTGGTGGTTCCCACACTTTTCTCCAAAATCCTTTTCAGCTCTCTATTTGCAAGCTGACTGACGAACTAGATTCAGCTAGTAAAGAATTTTATAAAAATAATCGCGTTGTAGATATAATTTCTGAACAAACAAAAATCCTTTCGTACAAAAGTTTTGGTTGTCACTTAAGCAAACCCAATAAAACTTATAACCGAAGTATTTAAACCTCGGGTCGTATCTCAAGAAATTGGAGGGAAGTGTGATTTATTATTGGTTATGGAAAAGGTGTCTTTTTAGGTTTTTGAAATAGGGAACAAGTAATTTAAATAGAAAGAAAAATTAATTAAAAATTATAAAGAAAACTCTTGGCGAGGTATGAGAACCAGAAATCCCATCCTAGTTATCCTTATTAGGTGTGATGAGAATTGTTTATCGCTCCCACTTAGTCCTCAAGTCCTAGTCAACTCCTGTGGAAAGACTAGCTTTAGAGCGATCCAAATCAATTAGCGAGAATTCCAATTTTCAATCAACTGCTGAGTCTGATAACTCAAGTGTCACCAATTACTTAACCAAAACCAGAAGGAGAAAAATCTAAATTAAATTGAAAGCATCATAAATAGAATAAAACAATCATATATCTGAAATACCTCAAATTGCATTTAAACATAAATTCAAATCTAACATGAAGATTCATAATCCAATTTGGCAACATAAGTAATTAGCTAGTAAAAGCATTAGAATAAATAAAAGTAGAAGAGAACATAAAATTAAGGTAAAAATTGAACCTGGAATGGAGTAATAACCATAAAGTAAAAGAAATCCTAATTCTAAAACCTAAGAGAGAGGAGAGAACCTCTCTCCCTCTAAAACTACATCTAAAACCTAAAATTGTGAATTTTGAAAGTCGTATGAATTGTTGTTATTGATTCCCCCATTCTCTGGCTTTTATTCTGTGTTTTTGGGCTTGGATTTGGGCCGAAAAAGGGTCCAGAAATCGCTGGGGGCGACTTCCGCAATTTTATGCACGTGGCGTCAGTCACGCGTGCGCGTGGGTCACGCATACACGTCATTTGTGCTCTGCGCCAAGTACGCGTCCGCGTCGTCCATGCGTGCGCGTTGCTGCCATTTTGCGCTAGGCACGCGTTCGTGTCGTCCATGCGTACGCGTCGCTGCCATTTTCTTCAAAACTCCATTTTGTGCGTTCCTTCCATTTTTGCATGTTTCCTCTCCGTCCTCTAAGCCATTCCTGCCCTATGAAGCCTGGAATTACTTAATACACAGATCGCGACATCGAATGGTAATAAAAGATAATTAAAATAAATATTTTTAAAGCATAGGAAACATGTTTTCACATATATCATATAATAAGGAAGGAATTGTAAAACCATGCAATTCATATGAATAAGTGGGTGAAGAATTGATAAAAACACTTAATTGAGCACAAGATGAATCATAAAATAGGGGTTTATCAACCTCCCCACACTTAAACAATAGCATGTCCTCATGCTAAATCCAAGAGAAAAGAGTGAAAGTAGAATGGTGGAATCTTATGCAATGCAATCTATTCTAAATGCAAGCTACCTAAATGACTCATGCAATTCTAATTACTACCCACCTATATATATAGAGCTTACATGTGGTTAAATTGATTCATATTTTCAAGGAATCATATATGTACAACCAAGGCCAAATCATATTAAAACACATTCACAATTGAGTTAAGTTAAAGGAATTCACAAACTTGCAAGACAAATTAATAATTAAACATGGATATATGGAAATGAGCTATTGAACCCTCACTGGATTTGTGTTTACTCTCTAATCACTCAGTGTTTGGGGTTAATCACTCTATTCTTCCTTAGTCATGCTTTCCAAAACTTTGTTCTTCATCTAACCAATCAACAAATATCTAATGTATACATATAAACATCATGAGGTCTTTTTTAAGGTTGTAATGGGGCCAAGGTAAGGGTGAGGATATATATAAGGCTAAGTGAGCTATAAATTGAGTCCTTGATTAGTCTAAGATCTCACCTAATATATACATACTCTATACAATTTTGAAATTTTGTCTAGCTTCCCAATTTTTCCCACTTTTGTATCAAATACTTGATGGGTGGAAAACGATCCAACACAAAACTCACCGGCAAGTGGACCGGGTCGCATCAAGTAATAATAACTCACATGAGTGAGGTCGATCCCACAAGGATTGAAGGATTGAGCAATTTTAGTTAGGTGATTGATTTAGTCATGCAAACAAGAGTTGATTTGAGTGATTAGTATCCAACAGAAGCTAAATTGCATAAAATTTAAAGGGAGAGGGATAATTGTCAATAATTTAAAGTGCAGAAGAATTAAAAGAGCTGAATCTTAAAGTGCAAGTAATGTAAATTGTAGAAACTTAAATTGCAAGAAATGTAAATAACTGAAACTTAAAATACAAGAAATGTAAATGGCTTGAATAATAAAAGGATTTGGAGACTAGGAGTGCAGAAATTAAACAAGCAAAAATAAATTGCAACAAGCAGAAGAGTAGATGATGAAGTGAATTGAGATAGATTTCAAACAGAAAAGTAAATCAGCTTCAAGAAGCATTCAGCAGATGAGCTAAAAGGAAAATGCAAGATCTCAGGGGTCAAGAGACTAGAAAACTAAGTCTAGATCTCACTGCCTTCCTTGATCCAATTCAAAGAGTAATTACAAACAAATTAAAGTTCAAAACAGTAAAGAAACTTTGAATTCAAATCACTAAATTATGAATTATGCAGAGAAAGAAACAAGAAGATCTCAAGGTGAGATTGAGACAGAATTTCCTCAATCCTTCAGATCCAAGATCCAAGACAAGAAGTAAAGAGTGCAAAAACAAGAACAAGGAAGAAGATAGATCAATTCTCCTTCCCGATTCTCAGAGATCCAAAGTAACAATTCACAAGAAAATAAAAGTGTAAAATTCTAGATGAAAGCCAAAAGTTTCTCTCTAAATCAAACTAGCTTCTATTTATACACTTCCTATTTTAGATTTCAGAATTTGGGTGGGCTTCTAAATTTTGTGAAGGAATGAATTAATTTGGAAATTTAATTTAATTTTCAGCCCATGTGTTGCTCCCAGGGCAAGGCTCGGTTCATGGGGAGAGCTGAGCTTTGGTGCTTGATCCCTTGAAATATTTTGCGTGCTAATCTTTGGACAGCATTAGGGTAGCGCTCGGTTGGTGCCAAGTGCGCGGCTTCCTTGCTTTGTTAGTGGAGCCTCTGTGTTCGAGACTTGTTGGGAGCATTTTGGCCAATTTTGGCTTATTTTCCTTTCAAGGAGAACGCCTCTTCCGCCATCTTGATCATGGGTTCGAAACTTGTGGAGTGCATTGGCAAACTATTTTTCCTTGAATTTCCTTTAGGCAAGCACGAAAAAGCTCTTGGAAAGAGCTTTGCTTTGAGTTTGCCTTGCTCTCTTCTTCCTTGTAGCACTTGATTAGGCTCTTGGCAAGAGCTTGGCCTTTGAATTTTTTGAAGTAAAGCTCTCCACAAGAGCTTTAGGCTCTTGGCAAGAGCTTTGTGCTCTTGCTCCTTGTATGTGCCACGCTTTTCTCTTCCTTAAGCTATGCTTTCTTTCTTTCTTTGGCTACACTTTTTGTTTCCTTTGGACACGCTTTTCTTATTTTTTTTCTTTTCTTTACCTACAAAAAATCAAAGCAACCAATCAAAGTATCACCAAATTCACACGGTTTAAAATTCATTTAAAAATCAATTAATTCAAGCTTAAACCTTATGATTTTGTTCCAATTAAAGGGTGGTTGATTGATTCAAAGAAACCATGCAATTCCACTCCAAATTACTAACTTACAATGCAAGAAAGTGCATAAAAACTAATGAAACAAGTGAAATTTGCTTGAAAAGCTAGCATATGATGACTTGTCATCAATACTCATGTACCAATTTTATTTTTGATTTTTTTATCCCATGTGCATTGATTTTTCTATTAAACTTAATAATGGGGTAATTTTTGTCCCCTTATTTATTTATTTAATTAAAAGGGATTTCTTTTTCTTTTTCATTTTGAAACATAAATACAATATATCAATGCACATGGTATTTTGGTTATTTTGGTTTCACATGAGCATGCTCCCAAATTTCAAATGATTTATAGAGTTAATACCTTCCTATCAACCCAAGTTCCCATAGTTTCCCCACACTTAGTTGATACATAATCTCTATCTTAAGCAAACCAAAGATTCAATTTGGGATTTTTAATTTATTTTTCTGCTTAAGGCTAGTGATGTGGTTATAGAACAGAATGGGATTAAAAGGCTCAAGAGGGCTAACAAAGGTGACATAAAAGGGTAGGCTTATTTGGGATAAGTGAGCAAAAACAAGTAATGGCCTCAATCATATGCAAGTATGTAAATACATTCTATATTGGACATATAGACTGAAACAAAGTAAAGATTGCAAGCATAGAAAAGAAGGGCAAAACACACAAGAATGAAAATTATGATTAAATGTAACCATACAATTAAGCTCAAAAACTCACGGGTTGTGTGTTCTTTGGCTCAAAAACCATATATCAGTTATGTATATCATGCAAGTAGAAATCAAGAGTTTCCATTCAACTCAATGTGAATCTTAGAATGGCTCTTTTATAAAATTTAGTATTTTTCTTGAAAAATGTTGTCAATTAACCAACATTTATTGCTATATATATATAGTGTGTGTGGATTGTTGTGATTCTGAAAAACTAACATTTCTAGTTTACTCCTTTTATTTCCAATTAAACCAAATTATTATATGCTAAAAGGGTAAACTTAAACTAATTAATCCATATTTTCTATATCACAACCAATAAGCTAAAAGTGCAAATTAAACTAAATGTCTAAGATATATACAAACCAAAGTGCAAAATATAATAAAGTAAACAGAAATACAGCAAAAGAAAATGCACAAGTACTAAAAGACAAATAAGATAAAATAAAATAAAAATACAAAAAATAAACAAAATAGGATAAAGAGAGTCTGAAAGTGGTTCACCAAAAATAAAGTTTGCCAGAGATGGCGACCTCCCCACACTTAAATAATAGCATCGTCCTCGATGCTCAATCAAGTTGGGTGTGAGGAAGTGGCATCTCTGGAAGGATGTACTGTTGGTGTCTCTATGGGCTCTGGTAGTGAGAGTGCCTGAGGCTCTGCCTGTATCAGTGCCTGTGAGTCGGATGGCTATGTCTGTGGAGGCTCCTCATGCTGGGACTCTGCCTGCTGGGATGCTGCCTGCTGGTGCTCTGCACGCGCCTCCTCCTCAGATGGCTCCGATGGTGTGTCAGGCTCGGAGGGGATGTCATGGTGGCCAGATCGGATCATTAACTTTAAAAGCTCATAGCGTCGCTTGCTGCGACGCTCAGTCCTCTCATATCGCCGCTGGTTGCGGTGCTCCATCTGATCCAACCGGTCAAATAGGCGGTGCACGAGGTGGTAGATGGGCTCTGAAGTAGGTGAGGGTACTGTGGTGGTGGCTGGTATAGCAGGGGCTGAAGGGGCAGCAGAAGATGTGGCTGCCTCAGCGGAGGCAGTGGGAAAGGGTGGTCTGTAGCCCAAAGCTTGGAACTTCCTACTATGTGGGATAATTTTCTTGCATTTGGTGGCAGGTGGCTTCTCATCAGCAATCTCCCAGGGCACTTCAGCTCGGCGTCCCATCTGAGTAATCAAATACAGAAGGGGCAGAGTACCTCGGACATGGACCCTGGACATGTAGTATCGGATAAAGCGGGGAAGACATAAGTCCTTGCACTCCATCACACACCAAATGAGGGTAATCATGGCAGCTGGCACCTCAGTCTCATGAGTGCTCGGCATCACATAGTTGCTCAGAATTTGCTGCCATAGCCGAGCCTCATCATTCAAATAGATAATATTTATTCCCCTTGGGGTTGTTGTTGTCTTTCCCATGACCCATGGGACAGTAGGATCAAGAGCTATTGTCCGCTTCACTGCGTCCCAGTCCAACCTCATAAATCTCATATCCTTTTCAGCCTTTTGGTAACTGACGAACAAGATTTTTGCCAGTAAAGAATGTCATAAAAACAGTCGCGTTGTAGATATAGTTTCTAAACCAACAAATATCCCTTTCGTGCAAACATTTTGGTTGTCACAAGTAACAAACCCCTTAAAATTGATAACCGAGTATTTAACCTTGGGTCGTCTTCTCAAGGAACTGTAGTGAAGTATGTTCTTATTATTGGTTATGGAGATTGTAAAATTGGGGTTTCAAGAATGAGGAACGAGTAATTTAATGACAAGTAAATTAAATGGCAATTGAAAATAGATAAATACTGTAAAGCAAACTCTTGGTAAGGTATGAGAAATTAGAGGTCATATCCTAGCTATCCTTATCAATGATGATGATGGTTGAATCCTAATTCCACTTTGTTAACCTTTACTAAGATAAAGGAAGGTCAAGGGATTAATTGGTTTGATCTTCGAATCCTATTTATTTCCTAAGAAAAGATTGGGATTATGGAAGTTCAATTAAATTAACAAAGATAACAATTATCAATTATGCTGTTGAATTGGATAACTCCTGAGTTACTGATTTCTTAACCATGACCAAAAGGAGAAAAATAAATCTACTTGGAATAAAAATGTCTTCAGAGTAAAAGTAACAATAGCATGAATAAGAGTAATCAATATTAAACTGAAATACCTCAAATAACATTAATAAAAGAGTAATCTGTAACATGAAAGGATTCATAAAGTAGCTTGCAAAAGTAAATAAAAGGAATATTGAACCTGATCAAAACAGATAATCCTGAAGGTGAATAAAAATCCTAAATCTAAATCCTAATCCTAAAGAGAGAGAGAATCTCTCTCTAAACTAAATCTAATTCATGGAAAGTGGAAATTAGTGAGCTCTCCCTGAATGGATGCATTCCCTCACTTCATAACCTCTGGTCTATGCCTTCTGGACTTGGATTTGGGCCAAAAAGGGCTTCAGAAATCGCTGGGAGCATTTTCTGCAATTTCTGGTGCGTGGCCTCTGTCACGCGTCTGCGTGGGTCACGCGGTTGCGTCGTTCGGAGCTTTTCCTTGCCACGCGGTCACGTCAGTCATGCGACCACGTCATATTCGTTCTGCTTAAGGCGCGCGGTCGCGTTAGTCATGCGGCTGCGTCGCTGTTGATTCGCGCTTGGCACGCGATCGCATCGTCCATGCGATCGCGTGGATGCCAGTTTCTTCAAGGACTCCGTTTTGTGCTTTCCTTCCATTTTTGTATGTTTCTTTTCCATCCTTTGAGTCATTCCTACCTTAGAGGATCTGAAACTACTCAACACACTAATCACGGCATCGAATGGAAATAAAGGTAATTAAAATAATTAATTTAAAAGCATAGGAAACATGTTTTTCACATACATCACATAATAAGGAAGGGAAAGTAAAACCATGCAATTAATATGAATAAGTGGGTAAAGAGTTGAATAAATCACTCAAACTAAGCACAAAATATATCATAAAATATGGGTTTATCAGTAACCATCTAGTTCATCTGACTTAGGCTGGATTTGGAGGATGTTTTCAATTGCTTCCTCAGTGACTAAAATCTGTTTGCTTCGGAACTGCACTGCATCTAGGGTCATTTTGAAATAGTTACAGTAGAATTCTCTGACCCAGGATGCATTGACCTCAGGCAAGTTTCTTTCCAGGAAGAACTAGCCTCTCTGTTTAATTTGTTCTGAGGTGTATTGTTTGAGTTCTTCTGGAATTTTGAGGGTCTTTTCCTGGTATAAGTTCCTTGAAGTTGCAAAGACCGGATACTTGAGTTCACAGTATCTGTTGGTAAACTTGACGGGGTCTGTGGCAGGCAGAAGCTGATCAGCCTTTTCCTGCAGGGTAAAATTCTTCTCCCGCCAGGAATCATCATGGAGGATATCCAAAATAGAGGTAGAGGATTTGCCTCTTTTCCTTTTGCCAGTGGTTGCCTTGCCCTTTCCTTTGCTTTTGAGGTCAAACATCCTGAAAAGTAGAAGTTCTAGGATACAGTTTAAGAAACTAAAGCAGGAAAATAGGTAACCAAATAGGATTTGAACGATATAAGCATAGAGGGGCAAAAGAGGAATAGAGTAGCAAAAGAAGCATGAAGTGAGTTAAATAGAGGTAAAATTTTTGTCAGAGAATAAAAATCACAATCCAAAATCTATGATATGCGGAATTCTTGTTTATCAGGAACAACAGTAATCATGCCATGAAATGGTTTTAAAGTGGTTAGTTGAAAACTAATAGAAAAGTTAGAAAGTTAATGCAGTTAAGAGTTAAAAAGTTAAGTCAAAGTAAGTGGCATGGTGTTGTGGTTCCTAATTAACTAAAATTGCACAAACTCGAATAACAAGCAACTCACATTCAAGTAGATATTGCAGATTATTGATGATAATTCATATAAAAGAATTGCAAAATGAAAGTGAAATCATCAATAATGCGATTTAATTAATAAGGGAATCAGAAAGAAGAAGAAAGCTAGCCCGTGCATTCATGAATTGGCCTGGTTGAAATTGCCAAAACCAATTCATGAATGGGAGTTGAGTGAAACAAGTTGCGGAAAAAATTAGGCAGCATTCCGACTATAAATTGGACGTTCCCAGGTAATAAATAGCAGCAGAAACAGTTCATATGATAATAAAGTAGTGTAGAAAAGAGTAACAAATAGCAAGTCACATAAATTCGATATAAACAAACTCAATCTGCAGCAAGGAATACAGTTCAGGTTGAATAGTGTAACAACAGCATTAAACAGGAAAGAATAGCATATGAACAGTATCATCAACACAGCAGAAAAAATTGCGAAACAGATAAAACAAGCAGCAAGAACGGCATAATTATCAGGCCTAAATCCACTAATCACATCCTAACTACCTAACCACCTAAAATCCACTACGATAATGCATCTCTAACTATCCTAATTTGAATAAAATTTTTTGAAAAAAATATGCAACTAACTAACTAACTGGGAAAGAAATCGGTGTTCGGCAGAACCTGATGGGCAGAGGAACAGAAATTGGACTCAGAGAGATGGTGGTGGTGTGGTTGTCTCCCACCTAGCACTTTTAGTTAAAGTCCTTAAGTTGGACATTTGGTGAGCTTCTTGTCATGGTGGCTTACGCTTGAATTCATCCAAAAATCTCCACCAACGTTTGCAATTCCAATATCCTCCGGGGTCCCAGACTAGGCTTGTAAAGCCTTCGAGCAAATCAAAGCAGGTTTTCAGGCTCCACGGGTGTTGATTATCAGAATGAATCCCAGGATCCCAAACCTTGCTTTTGTAACCGTCTTTGTATTGATCTTCATTTTTCCAGCCGGGCAGTACACAACCTAAATTTCCACTGAGATACCCAAACATCTTCCGAAACCCATTAAATCGAGCTCTATACCAATCCTTGCATTTCCAATCGGAGCGTGGAACCTTATTGAACCTTACTTGCCAACTATTGTTACCAACCATCTCCCTCTTACTCTTAAAACCACAAAGAGCTCTAAGCTGGCCATCTGTTTCAAGCAAACCATATTCAAGTGGGAAGGTAAAGATAAAGGCTAAGGATTTTACCCACTTGAAGTTTGTATTAGGTGGTAATGGCCGTGGGAGAGGTGTTTCCAGTGGTTCTTCAAGCTTCACTTCCTTGTACTCCTCTGTGAATTCTTCCAATTCCTGACAAATCTCTTCAATTGCAATCATGTCTTGATTGGAGTCTTCAATGTCTTCCTCATCACTCAGGTCATAAGTTGGAGGTTGAGAAAAATCTACATCCACATCATCTTCATATTCGCTTGGGGAAGATTCTTCAATCTCAAAGAACTCAATTGTGGATGCAAGTCCATTATTAGGAGAGCTTAGTTCATGATTATAGTTACCAAGGAAACTTGCTTCTTGATTTTTCCGTCCAGTTCTTCATAAGGTACATGCCTTGGGGGTTGTGCACTATCCTCCTTAGCATCAGTTGCAAATAGCTTGACGGGATTCCCCACAATCCTTAATTCTCATGGAGGTTCAGCGTCTTCTAAATCTTCAACCAATTCTTCTTCTTCAATAATTGCAGCTTCCGCTACTTGTCCCAGTACAAAGTCATGCTTCTTACTGTCCACCGGAGCTTCTAGTGTCTCCTTCGTGCTACGTTCTTCATTAGATTCTCCACATGATGCCATGGGAGTTCCTTGAGTGTTTGAACGTCGGAAAGCTAATCGATTTATTGCTTGCTCCAATTGATGGAAGGTTGCATGAAATTGGTTCACTGTGTCCTTGAGACAATCCTGTGATTCTTGGTTCGATGGACATGGATATGGTGCATATGGAAGTGGTGGTTCTTGGGAGTAGTTGGATTGAAATTTGGGTGGAATAGAGTTGGGGGCATATAGAAGTGAGTGGTTGTGGTTGGCTTGTGAGTATGGTGGTTCAAAGCTATATTGAGGAGGTGGTTTATAGGCATATGAGGGGACTTGTTGGTAACCACAAGGGGGTCCATCATATCTATCATCTTGCTACGCACCTCAGAATGGCTCTTGACCATAGTAAACTGGTGGGGGTTGGTTGTCACGAGAAGGTCCACCGTAACTATTGTCTTGGCATGAATTGTAGAATGGTCGTTGTCCATGGTATCTTGGAAGGTGTTATTGCCGAAAGGGTTGATCAGATCCTCGTAGCTCCTTCCATCTGTGATTGTTTCGACCTTGATGCATGTTCCTGTTATCGCTTCCATTCCTTTCAATAATATTAGAACCAAACTCAAAGCGACGGGGGTGAGAGCTCATAGTAGCTAATAAAAATTAAAAACAAAAATAAAAGCAAATAAACAAGCAAAATAAAATATTTACAAAAACCAATAATAAGGCACACAATTGCAATTCCCCAGCAATGGCGCCATTTCTTTGACGAACTGGATTCTGCTAGTAAAGAATTTTATAAAAATAGTCGCGTTGTAGATATAGTTTCTAAACCAACAAAAATCCTTTTGTACAAAATTTTTGGTTGTCACTTAAGCAAACCCAATAAAATTTATAACCGAAGTATTTAAACCTTGGGTCGTATCTCAAGGAATTGGAGGGAAGTGTGATTATTATTGGTTATGGAAAAAGGTGTATTTTTAGGTTTTTGAAATAGGAAACAAGTAATATAAATGGCAAGAAAAATAAATTAATAATTATAAAGAAAACTTTTGGCGAGGTATGAGAACTGGAAATCCCATCCTAGTGATCTTTATCAGGTATGATGAGAATTGTTTATCGCTCCCACTTAGTTAACCCTTACTAAATAAAGGAAAGTCAAGTGGACCAATCAATTTGATCCTCAAGTCCTAGTCAACTCCTGTGGAAAGACTAGCTTTAGAGCGATCCAAATCAATCAGCGAGAATTCCAATTTTCAATCAACTGCTGAGTCTGATAACTCAAGTGTCACCAATTACTTAACCAAAATCAGAAGGAGAAAAATCTAAATTAAATTGAAAGCATCATAAATAGAATAAAATATTCATATATCTGAAATACCTCAAATTGCATTTAAACATAAATTCAAATCTAACATGAAGATTCATAAGCCAATTTGGCAACATAAGTAATTAGCAAGTAAAAGTATTAGAATAAATAAAAGTAGAAGAGAACATAAAATTAAGGTAAACATTGAACCTGGAATGGAGTAATAACCATAAAGTAAAAGAAATCCTAATTCTAAAACCTAAGAGAGAGGTGAGAACCTCTCTCCCTCTAAAACTACATCTAAAACCTAAAATTGTGAATTCTGAAAGTTGTATGAATTGTTGTTATTGATTCCCCCATTTTCTAGCTTTTATTCTGTGTTTCTAGGCTTGGATTTGGGCCGAAAATAGGTCCAGAAATTGCTGGGGGTGACTTCTGCAATTTTCTGCACGTGGCGTCCGTCAAGCTTGCGCGTGGGTCACGGGTTCGCGTCATTTAGAGTTTTTCCTTGTCACGCGTACGCGTCAGTCATGCATACGCGTCGTTTGTGCTCTGCACCAAGCACGCGTCCGTGTTGTCCATGCGTGCGTGTCGCTGCCATTTTGCGCTAGGCGTGTCCGCATCGTCCATGCGTACGCGTCACTGCCATTTTCTTCAAAACTCCCTTTTCTACGTTCTTTCCATTTTTGCATGTTTTCTCTCCGTCCTCTAAGCCATTCCTACCCTACGAAGCCTGGAATTACTTAACACACATATCACGGCATCGAATGGTAATAAAAGATAATTAAAATAAATATTTTTAAAGCATAGGAAACATGTTTTCACATATATCATAGAATAAGGAAGGAATTGTAAAACCATGCAATTCATATGAATAAATGGGTGAAGAATTGATAAAACACTTAATTGAGCACAAGATGAATCATAAAATAGGGTTTATCACTGATGGTTGTTGATAAACCATTATTTTATGGTTTATATTGTGTTTAATTGTGTGGTTTTATCAAATCTTTACCCACCTATTCATTAAATTAGCATGTATTTACAATTCCTTCCCAAAATTACTCCATGGTTGAAAACTTGCTTCCTAGAGACTTTTAATTATCTGTTTTAATTCTCCTTTATTCCATTCGATGCCGTGATCCGTGTGTTAAGTGTTTTAGGCTTTATAGGGCATGAATGACTTGGAAATTGGAGAGGAGGTTTGCAAAAATGGAAGGAACACAAGAAATTAAGGAGATGACCAGCGAGAAATGACGCGGGCGCATGGCTCACGCGACCGCGCGAAATAGAGGAAATTGCAGTGACGCGCTTGTGTGCCTGATGCGAACGCATGGATTGTAAACTGCACAAGTGACGCGAATGCGTGGACGATGCGCACGCATGGCAAGGCAAAACGCTGGATGACGCGAACGCTTGGATGACGCGATCGCGTGACGTACGCGATCTGCAGAATCTGCAGAATTCGCTATGGGCGATCTTGGGCCCTGTTTTGACCCAATTTTCGGCCCAGAAAAGCAGATTAGAGCCAGGGAACATGCAGAGACCATGGGACGACATTCATTCCGCATAATTTTAGTTTTAGATCTGATTTTACTCCTCCTTTAGTTTTTTTCTCTACATATTCATAGTTCTTAGGATTTTGTTTTTTTATTGCTTTTTTGATTGGGATATTGAGAAGAGTTATTACCTCCACCAAGACTTCATCATTCTAGTTTCGTTTCCTTACTTGTCACTTACTCTTTCATATCCTTAATTTGTTCAGAATTACTATTGGATTATTTTTTAGAATTTATTAATACAAGAACTATTTTTATTTTTAATTGGTCTCTTTGATTATTATTATTTATCATGCCTTTCTTTACTTTCCTTTCTTATTTTATGAAGTTTACATTCATAATGAGCGAGTAGTTCCATAACTTGATTGGGAGTTGATTGAAAGGAGGACCTTGAGTTGGAATGCTCAAGAGTAAAATTATAATTGGGTTTATCATTGGGTCGCCATCTAGTCACTGATACTAGTCCTTCCCAAGGGAGAGGATTAGAACTTGTGAATAGAAACTGACTTCCAACTTGCTTAACTTTCCTTTATCTGGTAAGGGATAACTGAGCAGAACAACCTTCAATTATCAATTGATCTTGGGAGAACTCCAACAAGGATAGGACTTCCGACTAATCTACTCCCGGTCATGTTTTTTATTTAAATTACATAAATTCTCTGATTTAATTTCCTGTTTATCAACTCAAACCATTTTAGAAAACATCTGGTTAATAAAATAGCACATTTTTCCGCAACTCGTTCGGAGACGACCTGGGATTCATACTCCCAGTATTTTAATTCTAATTTTGTGACAACCCCTTCTAAATTGATAAGCGGATTTTTGGTTGGTTAAGAACTATACTTGCAACGCATCTCTTATAATAATTTCTTAACTCGCCAATTTTCACCACGTCAATTTTTGGCGCCGTTGTCGGGGAGTTGCAATAAAGTGCTAAGTTATTGATTGGAATTTATTTAATTGCATTTATTTTTTTTCTACTATGAGCTGCATGTTTCTTTCGTTAAATGACGTGTTCACTTCCTGATCCAAGCTTGCTAGTATTTGATCCTGAGATTGAAAGAACTATTTCACGTATAAGGCAAGCTCGGCGTTGGTTAGTCCTCCCCGAGGGTGAATCTGAAACGTCACGTAAGGAAGAAACAAGCTCCCTTTCTACTGATTCGGTTGATTTACGTGCAGGTGACATGACAGCACCTAGGAGAGTTGCTATCCAGGAGGCTGGAGCCCCTAATTTTACAATGCAACCGTTTCAAGCGCATCACCCAGCAGTGGCTACAGATTTTGAAATAAAGACTGCACTACTCAACTTGATGTCTAAGTTTCATGGCTTACCTGCTCAAGAGTCTATCGAGCACCTTAGGGATTTCCAAGCAGCCTGTTCTATTGTCAGGCGTGATGGTGCAGATGAAACTTCTATTCTGTTAAAAGCCTTCCTGTTCTTGCTTGAGGGAAAGGCGAGAGAGTGGTACTACACTCAACCCGCAGCAATTGTTTCTGACTGGGATACGCTTAGAAGATAATTTTTGGAAAAATTCTTTCCAGCTGAAGTTACTAATAAACTGAGGAAAGATATTTCCATGATTGTTCAGGACGAGTCCAAGACTCTCTACGAATACTGGGAGCGCTTCAACAATCTTCTGGAAGCATGCCCCCACCATATGATTGACAAGATATAAGACCACATTGGAAAGTGCTAGCAAGAGGCCTCAAGATAAGACCACATTGGAAAGTGCTAGCAATGGGTCTATGAAAAAGTACAAGACCACTGATGAGGCATGGCAATTGATCAGCGACTTAGCTGAATCTACTCGGAATCACAGGCAGAAACAAAGCCGGTCAAAAGATATTGCAGAGGTATCTTCTAGCAAGGAGACTACTGCTCTGACTCAGAGTATATGTGAAATGACCAACTTACTGAAGCAGATGCAGTTGAATCAACAACAAGCGCAGCAAAGCCAACAGTTAGTCCCACAGAGAGTGTGCGGGATCTGTGCTGATTATAGCCATTATACTGATTATAGACAACACTGTGGCAGCCACTCATAACTTCTATGACCGCCCCAACCAATGATACAATCAAGGTGGCAGCTACAACCATGGATGGCAGGACAATTCCAACCAAGGTTGGAGAGATAATTCTAACCAGAGTTGGAGGGACAACAATAAAAGAGGAGCCAGAGACAATCAAGGAAATCATAGGTGGAATAATAACAATAACAGGCAGCAGAACCAGAACCAGCCTTACAGAGCACCTCACCTGAGGCAATCCCAAGGAGCACAGCACAACCAACAACAAGTTCCGCAGATCACTCAATCTAATTCCTCTCCGAGTGACGAGGCGCTTCAATCTATTGCGCAAGGACAAAGGAACATAGAAAGTTCACTTAACGGTCTAACATCCACTATACAAGCTCTCATCTCTCAGCTGGGATCATCCAATACTTCAACTACTCAACATGCAAGCTCTAGTGGAATTCCTTCTCAACCCTTACCCAATCCAAAGGGTGGCATCAATGCCATCACCCTAAGGTCTGGAACCACACTGCAAGAGAGGAATCAAGAGGAGCTAATCCCAACAGAACACGCCTCAGCTGAAGAGGTGGTGGAAGTAGAGGATGCTGAAGAGGAAGAGGACATATAAGACATGGTTAAAGAAGAAGAAGCTCAACCACAGAAAGAAGCACCAAAGGATGCAGACGCTACATAAAATATCCTTCTTATTCCATTTCCACAAATTTCAAGGAAGCCTAGGAAGCAGATGGAATTTGATCCCAAAATGGTAGAAATATTCAAAAAGATTGAGGTAACTATTCCCCTTTTTGATGTTATTCAGCAGGTACCTAAATACGCAAAGTTTCTAAAAGATTTATGTATACATAAAGACAAAATTAATGAATTAGAAACTATTCCTTTAGGTAGTTCTATATCTGCTTTAATGGGAGGTATACCTGAAAAGTGTAGTGATCCAGGTCCATGTATGGTTAATTGTACTATTGGTGGTGTGATATTTTCTGACTGCATGTGTGATTTAGGAGCATGTGTTAGTATAATGTCTTTGTCTATATATGATACTTTGAGGCTCCCTCCCTTAAAAAGGTCGGCAGCTCGTTTTGTGTTAGCAGATAAAAGCATTATTACAGTGGTTGGAATTGCTGAAGATGTATTAGTGAGAATTAAGGGGCTCACATTTCCCATTAACTTCTATATCCTGGAAATGCCCCCTAATGACTCAGGAAGGCCATCATCAATCCTGCTTGGAAGACCATTCCTGAAGACTTCAAAGTTCAAGCTGGACATATTTTTTGGAACTTATTCTTTTGAAATAGATGGCATAATAGTGAAATTCAGTTTAAATGGAGCTATGAAGCACCCTACGGATGATCATTCTATCTCCCAGTGTGACATCATAGATGAAACCGTGGTTGAAGTTCACCAGGAGGAATCAGAAGAGAAGTACACAGGACAAGGTCCAAATGTGGGGACACTTTCAGAGGACGATGAGGGCACTTTGCCACTATCACCAGGTCCAGATGATCCAGAGCCTGGCCATAAGCAGAAATTAGAATTAAAGCCCCTCCCTCCACACCTCAAGTATGCTTACCTTGAGGACAAGCAGAAGTTTCCAGTTATCATTGCAAGGGAACTCACTTCTCAACAAGAAGAACAACTACTCAATGTGCTGAGAAAACACAAGAAAGCAATTGGATGGAGCCTGGCGGATATAGTAGGCATCAGCCCTCAAGTTTGTGAGCACAGAATATTTCTAGAAGAGAGAGAGAAGCCCATCCGTCAACCTCAGAGAAGATTGAATCCCACCATCTTAGAAGTTGTCAAGAAAGAAGTGACCAGGCTACTTGAAGCAGATATCATTTACCCCATCTCAGATAGCGAATGGGTCAGTCCAGTACAAGTGGTGTGATAAACGAAATTTATCATGCCGATATAGAATTCAATAATGGATATAATCGTGAGTATAGTCTAATCGACATTCAAACTTCGCATCAAACAATCCTACAATCTATAACCGAGAGTACTAGTCCCCCGAGTCGTCCTCCCTTGGAATTGCTAGAGCATGCATCTTATCGATTAGGAAGCCTTGTTGTGGTTCTTTTGAAGGTTTAGCAAAATAAATGGCAAACAAGCGATCAATTTATAAAAGACTTGGCCTAGGGTTGGCATTAGAAATTCTATCCTTATAGTCCCGTCAATGATGACAACAATTAGGCCTTGCTTCATTTAGTTAACCCCTAGGTATAGAGAAAAGTCAAATGAGAGTAACTAACTTGAGTCACAAGTCCTAGTTTTCACCTTAGGGAAATCTAGCTTTAGTGCACTCCAAGTCAATTAGCAATTTCTAATTCCAAATCAACAATTGACATAAACTATTCAACTCTTTCTAATGACTCAAACCCTATGCCAAGTAAGAAACTTTTACTCCATAACTAATGTTGGCATTTTATCAAACAATTGATGAGCAAGGATAAAAGGCATAGTAAAAAAATGAGAAGGAAGTAGAATTAAAAGTGCTTCAACACAAGAAACTAACAACAATTAACAAAGAACAAAAATGGAAATGAACTTCTCAAGAAATTGAAAAAAATCCAAAACTACAAAGTTGAATCTAGGATCTATGAGGATTGAGCAATTACAAGCACTAATTGAGATTGGAGAAGAAGATCTATAACATGAACAAATGAATTGAGAATTGCAATGGATCTCACCAAAGTGTGATTTGAAAATTCAGAAAATGGATGAAGATGAACCCTAATGAGAACTTGGAATCTCCCTCTCTCTCTCTACCCAAGAGTGTAACTAACAATAGCCAAAAAAAATCTCGAACCATCTAAAAATGAGCCAAAAGTCCTTAACCCTTCAACCCTTAGTCTTCTTAAGCTCTTCCCGCCAAGGCACTTCCCCCAAGATGAGATCTCCAACTGTCTCCACGCCCAGGTCACGTGACTTCTAAAAAAAATCATGTTCGAGCATCGGCGCGTACGCGCAAAGCACGTGTGCGCGCCATTGGGGCATCTTGCAATGTGAGCGGAGGCGCAGCGTACGCGTGGGCGCCCATGGGGGTTATGGCCTAGCCGCTACACAAGCCGGCTCGTGGCTTGGCTTCTGGCTTTGACTTCTAGCTGCGCAATCCACGCGGGCGCGCCAAGTATGCGCACGCGCCCTTGCTGAAGTTTCCAAAGCTCACTTTCTCATGCTCCTTTCCTTCGCGCTCATTCTCCTTCTCTCTTCCGGTTCATCCCTGCCCTATATTCTGAAACCACTTAACACACAGGTCACGACATCGAACGGCATCAAGAGAAGATTGGAAATGTATCTAATTTAGTACAAAATAAGCATGTTTTCATCCATGAGGCAAAAGTTAAGAAAGGAACACAAAGTCTTGTATTTTCATATGAAAAGCGTGTGGAATCATTGATAAAACCCCTGAAATCGATACAAGATAAACCCTCAAAATGGGATTTATCAACCTCTCCACACTTAGATTCTAGCATGTCCTCATGCTTAGAGAAATGCAAGAGAAACGCAAAAGACCGAAGGATCATAGAGGTATAAGACTCATGAGGTGCAACCTAATTACGTGAATGCAACTACGACTAGTGCTACCATCTACTTGGTTTGGAACAAATCAACCTTCCTAAGACATATGCAAACATATGGGGCACGGTGGCGGTCAATATATGGGATTCACCAATTTTTGAGCATCAAGTGCAATATATGCAACTTCGCATGAAGCGTGCTCGTGAGAGCCAGGAATCATGAATTAGAGCCTTCGAACCCTCACCGGAAGTGTTTACACTCTATTCGCTCGAGTGTCTAGGGTTGATTCTCTCAATTTTCTCCTAATCATGCTTTCCAAGATTTGTTCCTCATCTAATCAATCAACATATATTTCATGCATGCATACATCTATCATGAGGTCTTTTCTTTGGTTGTAATGGGGCTAGGGTCAAGATAGGATGCATATATAGTTAAGTGAGCTTGAAATTTGAATCTTTGATAAGCTTTAAACTTTCCACCTAACCTATGACTTCCTATACAATTGAGTTCTAATCTGACTACCCATTCTTCACTTTTTTGCATACTCATGTATTTTCTTTTTCATTTCACAACACTTATGCATTGATCTTATTAAGCTGCACTTTGCTTTAGGGCATTTTGTCCCCCTTTTTTTTCTCTCTCTCTTTTTTTTTTCTCTTTTTTTTCTTTCTTTCTTATTTCTATTTTTTTCTTTCTTTTCACATTATTTTTTTTTCTATTTTCTTTTTTTTCATTTGTTTTTCTCATTTTGTCAATGCATAAGGTTTTACATTTGACCAATACATGAGTATGTACCCAATTCCCAATATTTTCAATAACAATACAAAACTACCCCTTTTATTCCCCCAATGTCCCAAGGTTCCCACGCTTGAATGATACTCACACACACACTAGCCTAAGCTAATCAAAGATCTAAATGAGGACAATTATAGTTTTCCGCTTTAGGCTTGTAATGTGCTAATTTAAAGAACAAGTGGGTTAAGCGTAGGCTCAATTTTGGCTAACAAGGGAAGATAGAGGGTAAGGCTATTTGGTAGGTGGGTTAATGAAGTGATGGCCTCAATCATATAAATGCATGAATACAAGGAATAATGGACATATAGACTCAAACAAAGCAAGGATTACACTCATAGCGAGAAAACAATTGCACACAAGAAGGAGAATAAGTGACTATAAGATGTAGCCACAAAACAAGGCTCAAAGCTCACTAGCTTGTATTCTTAACTCAAAATTTATGTTCCAAAATACAGTTCTTCAAGCGAGTTTGGCATCAAGATATTCAAAATTAGCAATGTCAAGGTTGCCCCAAAGTATTAGTTTCCTAAGAGAGAGTTTCATTGTTCCAACCAAGTAAACTTATTATGCAAATGATATCAAAGAAAACCTAATCATGCAACTTATCCTACTACAAAGGGGTTTAGAAAACGAAAATTTATTTGGGTGTTACCTATAGAGATCGGTCGGCCGACCTCCCCACACTTAAAACTTAGCACGGTCCTCCGTGCTAGAGGTGATGCGCAATGGGTGGCAATGGCCGAGTCCCGAGTGTCCTTCATCTCCGTTGTCATCGCCACTTCCGCTTGGAGTTGCGGTGGATGTGGAGATATCGGGTTCCTCCATAGGTGGGGTGACAATGTGATGTGTGTTTTTGTGGAAAAATGAATTTCCAAAACACCTAAAACTAACCGGCAAGTATACCGGGTCGCATCAAGTAATAAAACTCACGGGAGTGAGGTCGATCCCACAGGGATTGATGGATCAAGCAACTTTAGTGGGTGATTAGTTTAGTCAAGCTAACATTTAAGTGAGATTGGGTGAAATTGTAGCCAACAGAAAGTAAATGACAATGAATTTAAAGTTGCAGAGTGTAAATTGGCGAGTAACTTAAAGAACAAGAAATGTAAATTGCAAGAATCTTAAATTGCAAGAAAAGTAAAATTGCATTAAATGTAAAGGGGAGTGGGTGCTGGAAATTAAAAGAAAGCAGAAGATCAAGTGACTGGAAAGTTAAATTGCAAGAAGAATAAAAGGAATTAGGATTTGGGATGCACAATTAAACAAGGAACTATGCAGAGCAATAAATCCGAGGAAGTAATAAAAGAAAACTAAGAGGAAGAGAATTCAATTCTCCTTCCCCAAGACTCAAAATCTCAAATTAACTCCTAACCAAAAGCTCTCCCAAAATCACTTAGTAAAAACTAAAACGGAAAAGCTCTTTTAAAACTTAAATCCTAAGCTATTTATACACTTTCTTCAAATGGTCTTCAAAGCTCTTTTCACCTATCATCAATCAACCAAGCACATCAAAGCTATGCTCAAAATCATGAGATTGTTATTCTTTCATAATATATAACAATTATAGCACAAAATCTCATGAAAATGTATTAATTTATCCATGGTTGATTGAATCAAAGGAAACATGAAATTCTACCCAATTGGCTTACTTATGGCTCAAGAAAGTGCATAAAACCTATTGAAGACAAAGGAAAAAGCATAGAAAAACATGACATGGTGACATGTCATCACAATGCTTAGAAGTTTCTTCATGTGAGCATATCGGCGTTGGTTACGCCTCTCATAACGGTCCAACTTCTTGTGAAGGTCTTCAAGGCGTTGGGTGGCTGATTTTTGTGGCGTGGATGATGTAGTGGTGTTGCGAGTTGGTGTGGGTAGTCCAATGTCCTTGGTGACTTCCGGAGGCTTGAGGCACCTCTTGGTCGGGATAACATCGCCCTCGACCGGGATTGAGGTCCTCCTATCCTTAGTCTCACGGTGGACGCCGGCTGCCGCCACTAATTTGGTCACCATAGCGGGGAATGGTAGATTTCCCTTGGCATGAATGCGCCCCATGGATTGGCGAATGGCATGCGAAATGTCGACCAGTTTCTCGGTTAAGATGCACCATATCAATAAGGCAAGCTCGGCGGTAATGGATGACCCATGGGTGCTCGGGAGCACGTAGTGAGCTAGAATTTGGGCCCATGCCGTGGCTTCTTGAGTGAAGAAGCGTGCATCTAAACCTTTTGGTCTTTGCTTTATGGTCCCCCGAATCCAACATGCTTCGGGTGAGGCAATTACGTGGAGGATTGCGTTCCAATCGAACTCACGGTCGTCGCATGCTGTCAAGACTTCTTGATAGGCGTCATATCCATCCGCTAATGGCCCAATCCGAAGGACTCCTCGGATGGCTTCCACTGTGATTGACACTTGCTTCCGGCGCACAAAGATTGATGTGAGAAGGGGTGAGTGGTAGTTGGTGTAGAATTCCACCACCCATGATAAATTGACCTCCTTGGGTTGCCTCAAGAGGAACCTCCATTGCCTCCGGTCAATGTGTGGCATCACTATCGGAGTGAGGTGGGCCGAGAGGACTAGAAGAGGCTCTGGGTGATAATTCTTTTCAATCATCCTTGAGTAAACAAGTTCGCAGCAGCGGTTAGGGAACTTGTTTGGATCCTTCGGAGGATTGTCCTTCTCTAGAACATCAACGGGGCCCTTAGCCTTCTTTAGGAGTGGCTTGGCCGTTAGTTCCTGGCGTGCTCTATTGGATGCTGGCTTCTTCGGGGCTTTTCTGTTGCTCTTTTTGATGACCATCCTATGATAGTAAAGAAAGGAGATAACATCAAACCCAAAGAGGCGTAATTGAATATGATTATGCAAATGAGAAATTGTGCCGTAAGAATATGGGTATCCTTATTACATGACAGCTGCAACATGTAACGAAGATAATATGTGATGAGCAAGGCAAATCATTAGCATGTGGTATAGGGGTAGTGTAGGCATGCAAGGAAAAGGCATGAGAAGCATACACCCTCAAATACCAAAAGTGGGAAGCAATTTATGAAATGGTGAGTGGGTGGATTGTAGAAGGTGAAGGTGCACCCAAAAGTGGCTAGTTAAGAAGCAATGAGTCACAATGAGTTCAAAAAGTATCATGTATGCATTTCTTCAAACACTTGGGGTGCATCCCTTCGTAGTATGTAAATAAATGGGGGGGGGGAAGCAATGTAACATTCCACAAACCAACATTAATCACTACAATGCACAGTGGTTATAAGAAAATCATGCAACACATCTCATCCATCAATGCAAGAGAAGTTGTGACTCAAGAGAATGAAATTAACTGACTAAGAAGGAAAAGAGAGAAGTAGAGCAAGAGGGGAGCCTAGTATAGTACCTTGAGAGAGATGGAAAAGGGTATAGGGTATGGGGGATGAAGTTGTGGGTTGGAATGATGGAGAATGGAGGGGGCAATGTAGGGGCCACCGGAGGTGGTTGGTCGCCGGAGGTGATGGTAGGGGGTGGTTATTTTGGGAGGGGAAGTAGTAGTAGGTAAATGGGTAGTAGAGGAGGTAAGAAGAAAAAAAGGGAGAAGAAGAATGAAGGGAGCAAGTGTGCTCCCCATTATGTTTACGTCGGTCATCCACGCGTGCGCGCACGGGGCGCGCAAGCGCAAGGAAGCGGGGTGGAGTGATGGCGCACGCGCGCACGGTGCGCGCGCGCAGCAATGTGATTATGCCCCATGCTTGAGATGGGCTTGGGGTTGGATTAACTCTCTGGAATATGTACCAGGATTGCACAGGGGCAAGGGACGCGTGCGCGGCATGGGCGCGTGCGCGTGCCTCGCGTTGTGGGCATGTGGGCGCGTTGGCGCCTAGTGCGCGCACGCGGCGGAGGTGGTGGGCTGGTGGCTTAGTGCAGGCGCGAGAGTGGCTTAACTCTCTGGAATATGTACCAGGAGTGCACAGGGGCGATCGGCGCGCGCGTGCGAGGTGTGCTAGCGCGTCGATCTGAGGATTCATCAAGGAGTGCGTACGCGCCCTGTGCGCGCACGCGTGAGCGGCCTGTGCCTCAGGCATGGTGCGGGCGTGAGAGTGGCCTAACTCTCTGGAATATGTATGGAGGGGTACTTCTTGCAATCCACGCGTCCGCGCACATCGCACGTCCGCGTGGATGGTCGGGACTGCTTCATGGGCGCGTGCGCGTTAGGTGCGCGCACGCGCGGAAGGGTGCCTTTTTTCAAGGTTGCATGTTCTCGCACCACTTTCAGCATTCCAACCCTCCAAACAACCACTTTAGGTACTATAGAAGGATAGTTTGACATGATAAAGTACCAAATGAACTCAATAAAAGAAACAAAATTCGAAACGAAATCTAGCTACAACTTCATCGATCACCTAGCTACCAAACATGAAGTCAAGTAGTAAGCAAGTATCAATCAAAGAAGAATTCAATGGCTATGTACAAATGGTGGATCTTACCATGGTGGGGTGTCTCCCACCTAGCACTTTTGTTTACCGTCCTTAAGTTGGACGTCCACTAGCTCAAAGCTTTTGTTCAAGAGATGCATCCCTCAAGAGGAACAGTTCAAATTCCTTGGAGTTCTTTCTTTGCTCACCATAGTACAATTTGAGACGGTGCCCATTTACCTTGAAAATGTCCGGACTTGATGGGTGGCACAAGTGATAGACCCCATAAGGTTCTACTTTCTCTACTTGGTAAGGTCCATCCCATCTTGATCTAAGCTTTCCAGGTAGTAATCTCAACCTTGAGTTGCAAAGGAGCACTAGGTCACCGGGTCCAAATTCCCTTCTCCTAATGTTCTTGTCATGAATGGCTTTCATCTTTTCCTTGTAGAGTCTAGAATTGTCATAGGCTTCTAATCTCAAGCACTCCAATTCCTTTATGGCCCAATAAGCTTTGTGTTCAATTTCTACTGGTAGATGGCATGCTTTACCATATACAAGTCTAAAAGGGCTCATGCCAATGGGTGTTTTGTAAGCCGTTCGATATGCCCAAAGTGCATCGGAGAGTTTAGCGCTCCAATCTTTCCTATTCGGCTTCACAATCCTTTCCAACACATGTTTTTCCCGGTTAGACACCTCGGCTTGGCCGTTTGTCTGAGGGTGGTAGGCCGTGGCGACTTTGTGTATGATGCCATACTTTCTCATGAGGCCGTCCATTTTTTTGTTGCAAAAATGGGATCCTTGATCACTTATGATTGCTCTTGGGGAGCCAAAACGACAAATGATGTTATTCCTCACAAAAGAATAAACAACATGGGCATCATCCGTCCGGGTGGGGATTGTCTCCACCCATTTTGACACATAATCGACGGCTAACAAGATGTAGAGAAAGCCATTGGAATTTGGAAATGGTCCCATGAAGTCGATTCCCCATACATCAAAGATTTCACAAAACAGCATATTTTGTTGGGGGATTTCGTCCTTCATAGAAATATTTCCAAACCGAATGCATTGGGGACAAGATTTGCAATAGAGGGAAGAATCTTTGAGAAGGGTTGGCCACCAAAATCCGCAATCAAGGACCTTTCTTGCCGTTCTTTGGGGGCCGTAGTGGCCACCTCCTTCGGAAGAATGGCAAGCGTCCAAGATTGCTTGGAATTCGGTTTGAGGTATGCACCGTCGCACTATTTGGTCCGCTCCACATCTCCACAAATAGGGATCGTCCCAAACATAGTATTTGGATTCGCTTTTCAGCTTATCCTTTTGATGTTTGTTGAGATTGGGAGGGAAGGTGCGTGAAACCAAGTAGTTTGCTATTGGGGCATACCAAGGAACTACTTCCGAGATTGCGTGCAAACTATCTAGAGGAAAGGAGTCATTGATAGGAGTGGTGTCACTTTTTGTGTGTTCGAGGCGACTTAGATGGTCCGCCACTAGATTTTGGGAACCACTCCTATCCTTGATCTCCAAGTCAAATTCTTGTAACAAAAGCACCCAACAAATTAATCTCGGTTTTGATTTCTTTTTGGCCAACAAATACTTTAGTGCCGCGTGATCTGAGAACACTACTACCTTGGAACCAAGAAGATAGGCTCGGAACTTGTCCAAAGCAAAAACAATAGCTAGGAGTTCCTTCTCGGTAGTAGTGTAGTTGGATTGGGCTCCGTCTAATGTCTTTGAAGCATAAGCTATGACATAGGGAATCTTACCCTCGCGTTGTGCTAACGCGGCTCCTATTGCATAATTCGAAGCATCACACATGATTTCAAATGGTTGAGCCCAATTCGGTCCTCGCACAATAGGAGCTTGTGTCAATGCCACTTTAAGTTTGTCATATGCTTCCATACATTCCTTGCTTAGCTCAAATTCAGTGTCCTTTTGCAGTAGTCGAGAGAGAGGTAGGGCTACCTTGTTAAAGTCTTTGATGAATCTCCGGTAGAATCCTGCATGTCCAAGAAAAGAGCGGACTTCCCTCTTGGAGGAGGGGTAAGGCAAACTAGATATGACATTTATTTTTGCCGGATCTACGGAGATGCCTTCTTTTGAAACTATGTGCCCCAAAACAATGCCTTGTTTGACCATGAAATGACACTTTTCAAAATTTAAGACAAGGTTTGTTTTGGTGCATCTCTCTAAGACTTTTTCAAGGTTACATAAGCAATGATCAAATGAATCACCGTACACGCTAAATTCGTCCATGAAGACTTCCATACATTGCTCTAGAAAGTCCGCAAATAGGCTCTTCATGCATCTTTGAAACGTTGCCGGTGCGTTGCATAGGCCAAATGGCATACGTTTGTAAGCATACGTTCCAAAGGGGCAAGTAAATGTTGTTTTTTCTTGGTCCTCTAGAGCAATGTGTATTTGGAAGTATCCGGAGTAACCATCAAGAAAGCAATAATATGATTTACCGGCTAGTCGATCAAGCATTTGATCGATGAACGGGAGTGGGAAGTGATCTTTTCTTGTGGCCGCATTCAACCTTCGGTAGTCTATGCATACTCTCCAAGAATTTTGCACTCTTGTTGCTATAAGTTCACCGCTTTCATTTTTGATTGTGGTCACCCCGTATTTCTTTGGCACCACTTGGACCGGGCTTACCCACTCGCTATCCGAGATAGAATAGATGATGTCCGCTTCAAGTAGCCGAGTGACTTCTTTTTTCACCACCTCGAGAATGGTTGGATTAAGTCTCCTTTGAGGTTGTCGGACCGGTCTTGCTCCTTCTTCAAGGAATATGCGGTGCTCGCATACTTGGGGGCTTATTCCACTAGATCCACCAAACTCCACCCGATTGCCCTTTTATTTTTTCTCAATACCTCTAGCAACTTTTCTTCTTGTTGAGGAGTTAGCTCTTGTGCGATTATCACGGGGAGCTTTTGGGCTTTATCAAGATATGAGTACCTTAGGTGGGGGGGGGGGGAGTGGCTTCAATTCCATCTTTTTGTCATGATTTGATGTTTGAGTTTCCGGATGGTTTGTATGGTGTGTGGTGTTTAATTTGCTTGGATCTTCATTTGCCTCTTCAATCATGTACTTCTCATCTAACTTTGCAAGGTGCACTTCGGCAACAATGTTGTCAATTGGGTCACACCGGAATAGAGAGTGATTTTCCGGTGGATGCTTCATTGCTTCTTCTAGGCTAAAACTTACGACTCTCCCATCTATCTCAAACGAGTATGTTCCCGAGTAAGCATCTAGCTTAAATCTAGAGGTTCTCAAAAATGGTCTTCCAAGTAGGATGGATGATGCTCTCTCGGTTTCACTTGATGGCATTTTAAGGACATAGAAGTCAATCGGAAATACCAACCCCTTGATATTCACCAATACATCTTCCGCAACACCCGTCACGGTTATTATGCTTTTATCCGCTAGGACAAATCTCGCCATCGACCTTTTTACTGGTGGTAACTTCAATACCCGGTAGACGGAGAGAGGCATGATGCTAACACATGCTCCGAGGTCACACATACAATCTACGAATTGAATTCCATTGACGGTGCAAGTGACCATACAAGGGCCCGGATCATCACACTTCTCGGGCAATGCTCCCATTAAAGCGGAAATAGAACTCCCCAATGGGATGGTTTCCAATTCAAGAATTCTATCCTTGTTCATGCATAGATCTTTAAGGAATTTTGCATATCTAGGAACTTGATGGATAGCATCAAAGAGGGGGATGGTTACCTCAACTTTCTTGAATATTTCTACCATTTTGGGGTCGAGTTCTATGCGCTTCCTAGCTTTCTTTGCAAGTGTTGGAAATGGGAGTGGTTGAGCAATTTCTTCTTCCAAGGTTCTCTTGGTCTTGGGGGTCTCTTTTGTTGGTTGAGTTTCATCCTCAACTATGACTTGTGGTGTCTCCTTTTCCACTACCTCTTCTATATCTATTCTCTCTTCCTCTTGAGTGATTGTGATGGGATTTGAATCCTTTGCTCCCTTCTCTTTTAATTATGTTCCGGATCTCAGGGTGATGGCATTGATGCCCCCCTTAGGATTGGGTTGAGGTTGAGAGGGAATGACGCTTTGGATTGGGGGTTGAGGAGTGGGATTTGATGATGTGTCCATTCGTGCAAGAAGAGCTTGTAGTGTAGAGGTGAGGCCGGTGAGACCGGAAGCAAGTGTGTTTTGTAGTTCCTTTTGGCCTTGGATGATGGTCCGGAGTGTTTCATCTTGGCTGGAGGGGGCGGTTGGATATGTGAGTTGAGGAGCTTGTGATTGGTTGGGTGGTGGTATTTGATGTGTTGGTTGGTATGTTTGGTAGTTTCTTTGTTGGTTTTGTTGGTTGTATGGTGGGTTGTATGGTAGCCGGTTTTGTGAATTGTTGTTCCATCTTTGACCTCCTCCATTGTTGTTGTTGTCCCTATTTCCTTGTTGGTGATTGTCTCTCCAGAATCCTCGTCTAAGCAAGTCCCAATCGGAGGTGACTTCACTAGATAAAGTGTAGAACCATTCTTTAGCCTTGTCCTCAAGAGAGAAAGGGAAAGCAAACAACCATATAGCAACCTCATCGGATCCTTCCCGTCTAGTTGTTGAGCATATACGATGAAAGTCTTTGAGATGTCGAATAGGGTCTTGTGCGGGAAGCCCATGAAATTTGGGTAGGAGGTTGATCAAAGCGGTCTTGAGTTCAAAGTTTGCATTCAAATTTGGGTGAGTTACATGAAGGGGTTGAAGGACATAATCCGGTGCACCCGCTTCCTTGATAGTAACTCTCCTCGGAGCATCCATGGCGTTAGTACCTAAAACAAGAAAAGAATTGTTAGTGATTTTAATGGGAGAATGATTATTGCCTTCGTTGAGTGACGGTTCAATGTTCACTTTTAGTAAGGTGGTTGAGGTGGTGAAGACCTCTTCACCTTGTCCAAACCTTAACCGCTTTCGAGCTTGTCTAATATGAAACAAAGTTCGTTCTATTTCCGGATCAAAGGGGACTAAGCTCGGATTCGGTTGTGAATGCGTCATGCAATGAAGGGGAAGTGAAATTCATGGTAACAATGAGGGGTTAGTCACTTGAACAAAGAATCACAAAAAGATGCAACTATATACATGCACACATAACTACTCTAAGCAATAACATGGCACACTAAGCAATATCCCCGGCAATGGCGCCATTTTGATAAACGAAATTTATCATGCCGATATAGAATTCAATAATGGATATAATCGTGAGTATAGTCTAATCGACATTCAAACTTCGCATCAAACAATCCTACAATCTATAACCGAGAGTACTAGTCCCCCGAGTCGTCCTCCCTTGGAATTGCTAGAGCATGCATCTTATCGATTAGGAAGCCTTGTTGTGGTTCTTTTGAAGGTTTAGCAAAATAAATGGCAAACAAGCAATCAATTTATAGAAGACTTGGCCTAGGGTTGGCATTAGAAATTCTATCCTTATAGTCCCTTCAATGATGACAACAATTAGGCCTTGCTTCATTTAGTTAACCCCTAGGTATAGAGGAAAGTCAAATGAGAGTAACTAACTTGAGTCACAAGTCCTAGTTTTCACCTTAGGGAAATCTAGCTTTAGTGCACTCCAAGTCAATTAGCAATTTCTAATTCCAAATCAACAATTGACATAAACTATTCAACTCTTTCTAATGACTCAAACCCTATGCCAAGTAAGAAACTTTTACTCCATAACTAATGTTGGCATTTTATCAAACAATTGATGAGCAAGGATAAAAGGCATAGTAAAAAAATGAGAAGGAAGTAGAATTGAAAGTGCTTCAACACAAGGAACTAACAACAATTAACAAAGAACAACACTGGAAATGAACTTCTCAAGAAATTGAAGAAAATCCAAAACTACAAAGTTGAATCTAGGATCTATGAGGATTGAGCAATTACAAGCACTAATTGAGATTGGAGAAGAAGATCTATAACATGAACAAATGAATTGAGAATTGCAATGGATCTCACCAAAGTGTGATTTGGAAATTCAGAAAATGGATGAAGATGAACCCTAATGAGAGCTTGGAATCTCCCTCTCTCTCTCTACCCAAGAGTGTAACTAACAATAGCCAAAAAAAATCTCGAACCATCTAAAAATGAGCCAAAAGTCCTTAACCCTTCAACCCTTAGTCTTCTTAAGCTCTTCCCGCCAAGGCACTTCCCCCAAGATGAGATCTCCAACTGTCTCCACGCCCAGGTCACGTGACTTCTAAAAAAAATCATGTTCGAGCATCGGCGCGTGCACGCCACTAGGGCATCTTGCAATGTGAGCGGAGGCGCAGCGTACGCGTGCGCGCACATGGGGGTTATGGCCTAGCCGCTACACAAGCCGGCTCGTGGCTTGGCTTCTGGCTTTGACTTCTAGCTGCGCAATCCACGCGGGCGTGCCAAGTACGCGCACGCGCCCTTGCTGAAGTTTCCAAAGCTCACTTTCTCATGCTCCTTTCCTTCGCGCTCATTCTCCTTCTCTCTTCCGGTTCATCCCTGCCCTATATTCTGAAACCACTTAACACACAGGTCACGGCATTGAACGGTATCAAGAGAAGATTAGAAATGTATCTAATTTAGTGCAAAATAAGCATGTTTTCATCCATGAGGTAAAAGTTAGGAAAGGAACACAAAGTCTTGTATTTTCATATGAAAAGCGTGTGGAATCATTGATAAAACCCCTGAAATCGATACAAGATAAACCCTCAAAATGGGGTTTATCATGGTGCCCAAGAAGTCTGGAATCACAATAGTAAGAAATGAGCATGGAGAGCTTCTGACAACTAGAGTGCAGAATTCATGGAGAGTTTGCATTGACTATAGGCATCTCAACCAAGCCACTCGCAAGGATCATTACCCTTTGCCATTCATTGATCAGATGCTTGATCGCCTGTCAGGTTTTTACCGGAGATTCTTTAAGGACTTTAGAAAGGTAGCACTACCCTTATCCAGACTACTGCAGAAAGATATTGAGTTCGAGTTTAGTGAGGATTGCAAACAAGCGTTTGATAAGCTGAAGACCGCCCTGACTCAAGCTCCAATTGTGAGAGGACCAGACTGGAGCCAGCCATTTAAAATCATGTGTGATGCTTCCAACCATGCAGTAGGAGCAGCGCTGGCTCAGCGTGAAGGTAAGGATCCTTTTGTAATCGCTTATGCGTCTAAGACTTTAGACATTGCTCAGTCTAATTACACTACTACTAAGAAAGAGCTTTTTACTATTGTTTTTGCTCTGGATAAATTCCGAGCCTATTTACTTGGTGCTAAAGTAGTAGTGTACTCAGACCACGCAGCTCTAAAGTATTTATTAGCTAAAAAGGAGTCCAAACCAAGGCTTATACGTTGGATACTGCTACTACAAGAATTTGATTTAGAAATTAAGGACAGGAGCGGTAACCAGAATCTAGTGGTAGACCACTTGAGTCGCCTTGAGTACATTAAGGATACCTCCACTCCTATAAACGATAATTTCCCATTTGATAACCTGCAAGCAGTATCTGAAGTAGTCCCTTGGTATGCGCCTGTAGCTAATTATCTGGTTAGCCGCACTTTTCCCCCAAACTTTACTAAGCATCAAAGAGACAAGCTGAAAAGCGAGTCCAAATACTATATATGGGATGACCCATATTTATGGAGACGTGGCGCTGACCAGGTAATTAGACGGTGTGTGCCTCAATAAAAATTCCAGTCCATTTTAGAGGCCTGCCACTCATCTGAGAGTGGAGGACATTTTGGCCCTCAAAGAACAGCTAGAAAAATTTTAGACTGTGGATTCTGGTGGCCTACTCTTTTTAAAGACGCTGCTAAATTTTGTAAATCTTGTTCCCCATGCCAAAGGTTTGGTAATATATCCAAGAGGGATGAGATGCATCAATAGACTATACTTTTCTGTGAAATTTTTTATGTTTGGGGCATTGACTTCATGGGTCCATTCCCACATTCTAATGGTTATTTTTATATATTGTTAGCTGTAGATTACGTTTCTAAATGGGTGGAAGCAATTCCTACCCGTACTGATGATGCTAACACTGTTGTTTCCTTTGTTAGAACCCATATTATTTGTCATTTTGGATCACCACGAGCAATCGTGAGCGATCAAGGCACCCATTTCTGTAACAGAAGACTAACAGAATTACTGAAGAAGCATGGGATAGTTCATAAAGTGGCAACAGCCTACCATCCCCAGACTAATGGGCAAGTTGAGGTATCTAATAGAGAGATAAAGAGTATATTGCAGAAGATAGTCAAACCTCATAGAAGAGACTGGAGCACCAGGCTACAAGATGCACTTTGTGCATACAGAACAGCATACAAGACACCCATTGGGATGAGTCCCTTCCGCTTAGTTTACGGAAAAGCCTGTCACCTTCCAGTTGAGGTAGAGCACAAAGCCTTTTGGGTAGTAAAGGAGTGCAATATGGAATTTGAGAAAGCCGAAGTTGAAAGAAAGTTGCAACTGCAAGAATTAGAAAGCCTTCGCCTAGACGCTTATGAGAACTCAAGGCTGTACAAGGAAAAGATGAAGGCTGTGCATGATAAGCACATCAAGAGGAGAGAGTTCCAACCTGGAGACTTTGTCCTCCTTTACAACTCTAGACTGAGGCTCATGCCAGGCAAGTTGAGATCAAGATGGGAAGGTCCATATATAGTAGAGAAGGCTTAGCCATACGGAGTTTTCCACCTGAGTCATCCTTCAAGCTCTGAATTCATCAAAGTTAATGGACATCACTTAAAGCTATATCATGGTGAGAAGGCAACAAAAACCAAGGAGCTAGAGATCTTCCTCTTGGAGGATCCACCCATCCACGTGTCCGCGTCATGTGGGAAAAATGCCTCCCACGCGTCCGCGTCACCCACGCGGACGCGTGACCTGAAAATCGACGTAAGAAAGGGTACATGGCCGAAAGTTGTGCTGGAGTGGGGCTGGACTAGCGCTAGATGCACAAGCCTTACCACACGAATGCGTGCCCCACGCATCCACGTCATCTTCCAATATTGGCCACCACGCGAACACGTCATCCTGGAATTTGTCAACAATGAGTTTTGAACAGAGAGTTGTGCGAGCGCGAGGCTGCCCTCGCGCTAGTAGCACCGAATGCGTCACGCGTCCGCGTGACCGACGCGACCACGTGACTGACACGACCGCGTCGATTCATATAAGCACCATCCGTGCGAACGCGTACCCCACGCGTCCGCATCGCTTGCGCCGCACAGCTTATTCTAATCTGCCAAAATATCTTATCTTTCTCTTCCCCAAATCCTACTTTTTCTTTTCCTTTCTTATTTCTTTCTTCCCCTTTCTTCCTTCTTCCTTCTTTCTCACTTTCTACTTTCTTTCTCTCTCACCACCATTATCAAGGTTTTTCTTTTCTTCTTCCTCCCTTACTTTTCTATTCTTCTTTTTATTTTTATGTTTTCTTCTTCTTTTCTTTTTTCTTTTCACTTCCATTATCCATGTTTTCTTTTTCTTTCTTTTTCTTTTAATTCATGTTGAAAATTTATTAGGGTCATTATTATTCCTTATGATTTGCTTGTGGATTGTTAAGGACTTGTTTGTCAATTATATATTAATTTTTAAGGGTTGCTTGCATGTTCAATTCAATACTTTCAATAGCTTATTCACCATGCATGCTATGTGTTTGTGAAAACGCCCATATGACATTGTACACCATCTAACTTGGACATTGAATGCTTGATTTATGCTACTCATGCCTTTGCCTGCATGCCAATAAACACCTTGCATTTAATTGTCATCATATGCACTTGCTATATTTTCATTGATGATTTTTCACATGTAGTCATAACCATGTGTTAACATCATTCATCTTTTAATGTGCATTAATTACCACCTTTCCCGTTCTCTTCCTTGCTCTAACCCTTGACATTTTAACCTACTTTCTCTTTCCTTTCTTTTAGGATGGCCACCAAGAAAGGCAAGGAGAAAGCTACTCCCAAACCACCAGCAAGAAGAGGAACAAAAAGAGCATTAGTGGCAGAGCCATCTTCAATTGCAGTTAAGCCCTCAACAAAAAGATTTAAGAGGATTATAAAGGTTGATGAAAAAGAGAAAGCCTTCCCAGCAAAGAACACTACGCGATTTACTAATCGCTACTGTGAGCAGATGTTCCCCATCCTAGCAGAAAGGAGTTACAACAACGAATACCTTCTTATCCTCCTGACCCGTATTGCTGAATTTGTTGAGCCGCAAATTGAACGAAGACAATGGGGTTTCCTACAGAGACAGCCACGGCAGGTTAATCTTTCCTGGGTAGTCGAGTTCTACTCTAATTTTCACCTGCCAAAACCTGCAGTCTGTCTATGTCCGTCAGAAGCAAGTCCCCAATACAGAAGAGACTATTCTACGAGCTTTAGATCTTCCCCCTACTCCAGAAGGACTGGACGCATTTCAAAAGGCCGCACTCAAGCGCCAAATGTACCAATTTGACTGGGACGCTGTTCTCAGAGTTATCGCACTACCTGGTAGTAGATGGATCTACGGATACCATCGTTCCCGTCCTAAGGGAATATTGGCTTCTGCACTTACCTTGGAGGCTCGCGTATGGGCACAGATTATGTCCCATTACGTATTTCTGAGTACTCATGAGTCCTCCTTCACTGCAGACATGGCCGTTCTACTATGATGCATCCTTACAGACCAGCCTCTAAACTTACCAGGACACATCCGGAATGCAATGGGACACGTACAAATTGCGGGTAACTTACCTTTTCCTGTATTGGTTTCAGATCTCGTCTCAGCAGCCGGAGCCTCCTACAGAGTTGGGGACACCAAAGTCACGTTTCCACGGGATGATCAATACGTCCCTAACGGGAAATATATCAAACCTCCAGCAGCCACTACACGCCAGCCTACTGAACTAGCCGAAGACATTCCACCTTCAACACCACAAGCACCTACAACAAACCAACTGCTCCATCAGATACTTGAGAGGTTGGATCGGCAGGAACACAAAGCAAAGCTAAGAGAGCTCCGTAACAAGCATCGATTCACATACCTCAAGGAGCTACTAATGGGAGAATACAAAGACCCAAACACCCCGGACTCCACTTCATTTACCAGCACAGGGAGCCATGACGGTCCCGACTGTGGAGATATTGCTACCAACCCACCTTTGTTCCTAACAGATGGTACCGAGGACGGTGCAAAGCCTTAAGTGTGGGGAGGTCGGTCTGTACCTGACCTCCGGAGGTAATTTCTCCTCCCTAACACCAATAAAATAGGACATTTAGTTAGTTTTTCTTTTGTAGAATAGGATAAATTTCATAGTAATAGGTTAGTTGCATGCATGTTCTACTTGATTGAAAAGACAATAAGTTTCTTCTAAGACCCTATTTTTAGAACAAAATTTCACTAATTTTAATCAAAACTTTTATTTTTGCTTGAAGTTGTGTTTGGAACATAGTTTTTTTTGAGCTAAAGAACACACAACCTGTGAGACTTTGAGCCTAAATACATGGTTACATTATTTAACCATAATTATTTTATTCTTGTGTGTTTACTTCTCTATGATTGTAATCTATATTTTGTTTCATCCTATATGTCCAATGTTTAATATATTTATATGCTTGCATATGATTGAGGCCATTATTTGTTTAGCTCACTTATCCAAATTAAGCCTACCCCTTAAGTTATCTTTGTTAGCCACTTTGAGCCTTTAAATCCCATTTGTTCTGTATTTTACCACATCACTAGCCTTAAGCGAAAAAACAATTATATATCCCAATTGAATCTTTGGTTAGCTTAAGATAGAATTGTGTGTTAATTAAGTATGGGAAAATTATGGGAATAAAAGATAATAAGGGAATGTGTCATGATAATATAATCAGAAACTGGGTACCTACTCATGTGAAACTATAAAAGAAAATTAAAAATCTATGTGCATTGATAAGCTATGTTTATTTTTTTTAATTCTTAAAAAAAATAAAAAAACTAAAAAAATAATAAATCCAAAAATATTCAATAAATAAATAAGGGGACAAAATTATCCCAATGCTAAGTTAAAATTCAAGGATCAATGCATATATGATAAAATTAAAATAAAAGTTGATACATGAGTATGGAATGTGAAAGGGAAATTTTGGGTAGTTAGGTATGAAATTTAAGTTATATAGAATATATATGTGTGTTAGGTGAAAGCTTGGGTTAATTAAAGATTCAATTTTTAAGCTTACTTAGCCATATATGTACCCTTACCCTTACCTTGGCCCTATTACAACCTTGAAAAGACCTCATGATGTTTGCATTGGTACATTAAATGTTGTTGATTGGTTAGGTGAAGAACAAAAATTAGAAAGCATGATTAGAGAAGGATAGAGTGATTACCCTATACACTAGAGAGACCAGAGTATACATACATCATCAGTAAGGGTTCAATGCCTAAATTCTATGTTCCCTGCTTTCATGAGCTACCTTCTTGCATTTTTATCTATTCTTACTATATAAGAATTGAATTAGTGGAATTTGATTTGTGATTGTCTTGAAAAGCTTATTTACTTTTGACCAAGTGGACAAGAATCATATAGTTGCATTCACATATATAGGTTGCATTGCATTGCATGAGTTTTACATGTTCCTACTCATTTATTTTATCTCCTTCAACTAAACATGAGGACATGCTAATGTCTAAGTGTGGGGAGGTTGATAAACCATTATTTTATGGTTTATATTGTGTTTAATTGTGTGGTTTAATCAAATTTTTACCCACCTATTCATTAAATTAGTATGTATTTACAATTCCTTCCCAAAATTACTCCATGGTTGAAAACTTGCTTCATAGAGACTTTTAATTATGTGTTTTAATTCTCCTTTATTCCATTCGATGCCGTGATCCATGTTTAAGTGTTTCAGGCTTTATAAGGCATGAATGACTTGGAAATTGGAGAGGAGGCTTGCAAAAATGGAAGGAACACAAGAAATTAAGGAGATGACCAGCGAGAAGTGACGCGGGCGCATGGCTCACGTGACCGCGCGAAATAGAGGAAATTGCAGTGACGCGCTCACATGCCTGATGCGAACGCATGGATTGTAAACTGCACAAGTGACGCGAATGCGTGGATGACGCGCACGCGTGGCAAGGCAAAATGCTGGATGACGCGAACGCGTGGATGACGCGATCGCGTGACGTGCGCGATCTGCAAAATCTGCAGAATTTACTGGGGGCGATTTTAGGCCCTGTTTTGACCCAGTTTTTGGCCCAGAAAAGCAGATTAGAGCCAGGGAACATGCAGAGACCAGGGGACAACATTCATTCCGCATAATTTTAGTTTTAGATCTGATTTTACTCCTCCTCTAGGTTTTTCTCTACACATTCATAGTTCTTAGGATTTTGTTTCTTTTTTCTATTGCTTTTTGGATTGGGATATTGAGAAGAGTTATTACCTCCACCAAGACTTCATCATTCTAGTTTTGTTTCCTTACTTGTCACTTACTCTTTCATATCCTTAATTTGTTCAGAATTACTATTGGATTATTTTTTAGAATTTATTAATACAAGAACTATTTTTATTTTTAATTGGTCTCTTTGATTATTATTATTTATCATGCCTTTCTTTACTTCTCTTTCTTATTTTATGAAGTTTACTTTCATAATGAGCGAGTAGTTCCATAACTTGATTGGGAGTTGATTGAAAGAAGGACCTTGAGTTGGAATGCTCAAGAGTAAAATTATAATTGGGTTTATCGTTGGGTCGCCATCTAGTCACTGATACTAGTCCTTCCCAAGGGAGAGGATTAGAACTTGTGAATAGAAACTGACCTCCAACTTGCTTAACTTTCCTTTATCTGGTAAGGGATAACTGAGCAGAACAACCTTCAATTATCAATTGATCTTGGGAGAACTCCAACAAGGATAGGACTTCTGATTAATCTACTCCCGGTCAAGGTTTTTATTTAAATTACATAAATTCTCTGATTTAATTTCCTGTTTATCAACTCAAACCATTTTAGAAAACATCTGGTTAATAAAATAGCACATCTTTCTGCAACTCGTTGGGAGACGACCTGGGATTCATACTCCCAGTATTTTAATTCTAATTTTGTGACAACCCCTTCTATATTGATAAGAAAATTTTTGGTTGGTTAAGAACTATACTTGCAATGCATCTCTTATAATAATTTCTTAACTCGCCAATTTCCGCCACGTCAGTTGCCCAAATGCATAGGCTTGGATTTTCACTTTAAAAGTAGAAATTGTCCATTGTAAGTATAGTCCAAACCCAAAAATTGAGCATCAATCAAATAATAATTTCAATACAAAGTAACCGAGATCAGGAGTAATTCAACCTCGGGTCGTTCTCCCTAGGAATGCAAATGAAATGCTACGCTTCCGGTTATTAAGGGTGACAAAAAGGGGTTTTGCGCAATCAAAGAACTAAAGATTAAAAGAACCAAGCAATAATCAAAATTTGAAATTAATGCAAACAAAGGTAAATAGGATCAAAACTAGTGAAAATGCTATAAAGGAAATAAAGAACCTTGACATGGGAATGAGTATCCAAGGAGTCCTATCATCGCCATAACCACGACTATGGTATTTATGATGAGTCAATCTCGCCTAGTTAACCCCAACCATCGAGGAGTAAGTCAAGCAAGCATAATTGACCTTAATCCATAAGTCCTAACCAACTTACCAAACTAGTTGATAAAAGGCTAGCGTCAATGGAAATAAGAGTCAACTAACTATCCAAGAATTACCACTAAATATCGGACATTATGGCTCTAGTATCCTAGGAACTCAAACCATAAGCCAAGGTGGGAAAATCTACTCAAAATCTAGAGTTGGCATTTTCACAAACACCTTATATGTATAAAAGTAAAACATTGAAAATTGCTAAGTAAAATGGAAAACTATACCAACTATCAACAAAACAAACCATAAACAAGCAATCAAACAATAAGGAAGCATGAAACATAAAATTTATCAATCAAAACTTAAAGAAACACAAAATTGCAATATGAACAAAGTAACTTGAACCAAAAGGAAATGAAAGTAAAAGTGCTTTAATTAAAGAGAAAATTGAGAGTACTTACAATTAAAGAAGCAAAATCCAAAATCAAAGCTTGAATGCTACAATGAAAATGGAAATTAAACCCTAAGAGAGCAATGCTACACTACTCCTACTCCTACTCCTAATTACTCTCTAAAACTATCTAAGTGAGGCCCCCCTTCATAAGTGATGAATTCTCCTTCATATAGCACCCCAAAACAGCATTCCAGCCTTCCAAAATGGGCCAAGAGGCCTCCAAATTCGTGCAGCACGTGTTTCATTAATGAAATTACGTGCAGGAACCTGTGTGGATGCACAGACGTGTGTGTCCACACACGTGGCTGAAAATTGATCTGTGCGTACGCACAGGTGAAAATTCTCGCTTGTGCGCGCGCATGCAGGGGCTGTGCGTATGCACACTTCGCTGTGTGTGCTTTTCCTTGTTTTCTTCATGTTTTCTCCCTTGTATATGCTTTCTTCCACTTTTGGCCATCCATTCTTGCTTAAATGACCTGAAATCACTCACAAAATAGATCACGGCATCGAATGACACAAAGGTGGGCTTAAATTGCTCTATTAAAGCACAAAATTGCATGTTTTCACATTTAGGATCAAATTAGGGACAAAACACAAAAGTATGCTATTTTGGTGCTTAAGTGTAAGTTCATGTGCTAGAATTCATCCATATTGAGTCAAAATATACCATCAAATATGGACTCATCAATTCTCCCACACTTAAATAATATCATGTCCTCATGCTAAACTAACAAGGAGAATGATCAAAGGGGTAATCAACTTATTAAATGCAACTATCTATATGCATGCATGTATATTATATACTATCTATACCTATATATCTATCTATAGTTTAGTTTTCATATGAAATTGGTGAAAATAAACAATCAAATTCCCAAACAAGTATGGACAAATAGGGCTAAGCAAAGATATAATCCACTGCATCAAAAATCTAGAGAATTGATTTAACTCATCAAAGTAAAGTAACTTGCAAGAATACATGATAAAAAGTATGGAAATATAGAGCTGAGTAATTGAACCCTCACTAGGTGTGTATACACTCTGATCACTCGGTGTTTAGGGTTCCAATCACTCAAGCCTCTTCCAATCATGCTTTCAAGGAATTGCTTTTCATCTAACAATCAACAACAAGTGATGCATGAATGCATTATCATGAAGACTTCATATGGTTGTAATGGGGTTAGGGCAAAGGTGGGATAGATATGGCTAAGTGGACTAAAATGGTTGAATCCTTGATCAGTTTAAGTCATCCACATCACCCTATATCAACCAAATCAAAACAAAATGCAATATAACTTCCCATCACACTTTGTATACACATTCATGTATGCTTTTCTCACGAAACATCACATATGCAGTTTTTTATTCATTTGTTTACCCTTTTGGGTGACTTTGCGCCCTTTTTATGATGAAGGTTTTTTTTTAAAGACAATACATATGGTTCAATAGCTCATGCATGAATGCACCCATTTTCCAAAGTTTTCAATGAATACCCAAAATCAAACAATTTCATTCGCTACCAATGTTTCCCAAAATTCCCCCACACTAAAATGAAACACCCTCCTCAACCTAAGCTAATCAATGATACAATCCAAGATAAATTATGGTTTTCCGCTTAAGGTTGTGATGTGCTAATATTACAAATAATGGGGTCAATTAAAGCTCAAAAGGGGTTTAACAATGGTAGATGCAAAGGGTAGGCTATATGGGAAAAGTAAGCTTTTAAACAAAGATGGCCTCAATCATGCTCAATGCAATTCAAAACATCAATCATTGGAAATAAAGAATCAAGCAAAACCAAGATTACAATTATAGAAGAGATATATCACACAATGAATAAAATTAGTGGTTAAAATGTGTAACCACTCAATATAGCCCAAAACTCGCAAGGTAATTGTTCTTTACTCTTCTATGTTCCAAAAAGAAATCGTTCAAGCAAGTTTGAAAATAGTTTTCTCAATCAATTCAATAGCATGCCCTTGACAAAACTCTTGGAAATCCTTGTTATTTTTCACCAGAACTTATTTTCTATATGTATGTATGATGTGATGGATGTAAAATTTTTCAAAATTTCCTAGTTCTTTCCTAATTTTCAACAAGCAAAAAGTAACATGAACAATTAGGATCAAGATAAACTAGGCATAAACTATTCACATCATCCAGTCACAATTCATATCTATACTATGTACTAGCAATCTATACCAAAATGGAAGTGCAATACTAAAGATAACTAGAAGCAACTAATATATATATATATATATATATATATATATCAAAAGTACTAAATAGTAGCAAAAAGTAAAGTGTTGTCAATATGCACAAAAGCATAAAAAAAACTCAAAATAAACTAAATAGAAGTGTTCGGGAAAGAATTTTTACACCCAAAAATAGAAGATCCTCCCCCACACTTAAGTCATGCACTATCCTCAGTGCCAAAGGAATCAATCGGGGTGAATCAACCATGTGAAGCTCCACCGCCTGGCGGTGGTGGGTGATGATGATGCTGGTAGACAATGATGGTGCTGGATGGCTGTGTGGTAGTCTCAGCTCTCGGCTCGGCTACAGCTGCCGGCTCCTCAACTCGTGGCTCCTCGGCTCTATACTCCTAAACTCTCTCAACTACTACCTCCTCAACCGTAGGCTCCTCAGGTCTCCGCTCAAGTGTGTGGACTGCCTCGCCAGCTTCAGCTGCTGGCTCCTCAGATGCGGGCTCCTCGGCCTCTGGCTCTGGTGTATCTGGAGGAGGTGGCCCAGGGTTTCTACCCTCAAACTTCACCACTTTTCACTGGAAGCGGCGAGCGCTGCGGCGCTCATAGTGGTGGATGGCCTGAAGGATCTCCCGACATAACTCATATGGTGTTTGAGGTCGGGGTGTGGGTGTGGGTGCTGTAGAAGATGATGAAGGCTCTGCTGCTGCTGATGTAGGCTCAGAGGTCTTCCTTTTCTTCTGAGGCCGTCCGTCATAGTCTCCATATGGCAGAAATGGCTGCTTACTGATGTAGACAGACGTCCGGTCTGTTGGCCGTCTCTCTAGACCAGATAGAGCTGCTAATCTGGTGATCAATGATAGAAAGGGAATGTTGAATTTCTGCTATTGGTTCACCTTCATCATTGACTCTTTGATAAGGGGAAGAATAGAGATCCTCTTCCCCTCTAGAATGGCCCACATCAAAACTGCCACACGGATTCTGATGTGCGTGGCATGCGTGCTCGGAAGAATGTAGTCAGCAATGATCTGCTGCCAGATCCTTACCTCTGGATTGAGGTCAGTGTACGCAATGCTCAACGGGACTGGCTGCTCTCCCTTGCTGTATTCCCATGTAGCCTCAGGCTGGCCAATCTTTTCCAGGACCGCATCCAAAGAAATCTTGCCCGTTGTCACGTCCGTCATTATTTGAGTGTAAGCGTCATGAGCTAGAGGAATATGCAGAATATCCAAGAGGGCCTCTAAAGCAGTATTAGAGGTGTCTAAGGTAACACCTCTTAGAAAAACAGTTTGGGCATCCCTCTTGAGGAGATTTGCATAAAATTCCTTGACCTGGTGTTCATTTACTTCCACCAGGTCAGATTTTATGAATCCCCAATGATAAAAGTTTATTCTGTTAAGGATTGCATCCGCATATTTCTCAAGAAGGTTTAGCTTCCTCTCATAATGGAAGGCACATTTTTCCAATTTCTTATATTGTTCTTGGGCTTCGGAATTGATGAATGTGTCTGGTTGGTCACTTGGAGGCACGGGAGGAGGACGAGACAAAGGATTGGCTTTCTCCTTTCCCTTTCGGGCCATCCTGAAAAAGACAAAAATAGAATACAACTCAGGAGAAATAGAGAAAGATCACAGAAGGAAGAAAGAAACAATTAAACAATTCAATTTAAGCCAGTCAGATAAACAAACACTCAATTAATGGGAAGTATGTAAAAAGCAGTTGAATGCTCAAAAGGAAATGCATGTTCCCAAAATCAAGTAACCTAAGTAACAAATCAATGAGTAAACAACAATTAAGGCATACATAGGACTTAGGTGTATGATGTATATGAATTGAGTCGAAAGAAATTGATTATTACCTTGTTGCATTTGAATTCACGATGTTATAAAAAGAAAATTTATGCGCAAAAGGCAATAATCAACTTGGCAATTTAAAGTACTCGATTATTCATAGAACAAAGTAATAAAATGGTCACATAGCAAATCCTTGTTCCGAAAAGCAATGTCAATTGGAATCAGATTCATTGCTCAGAAAGATTTACAAGGGACAAGTAATTGTACATGATCATTTATGTTCAAGAGCACATGAATAAGCAGTTAGTCAATTCACCAAACAAACATTATGTGTACTGTTGCAAAAAGTGCCAAACCGAATTAAAGATTGATAATATTCAAGCTAGTTTGGGTTTAAAACAAAATGGTTTGGCAATCATCATATAATGCAGTGGATCAGCAAAGGATGATATGCTCAGCAAAAAGATTGAAATCAAATAACAGAATTACCAAGGTAATGTAAATTCCAGGTTGATGTTTCAGCAAAAGCATAGTGCATAAACCAAATAATCTCATGCAGCATTTACATTTAGCAGAAAGTTGGACTATATGAAAATAGAATGCCAAATGAAAGCAAAATCCAAGCTCTTATGTTGATCAGACAAAAAATTGGACCAAAAGCTTCATTCAGGCATTTCAACAAGCCTAACATGTTCAATATTCACAGGCATCAATCATAGTTTAACAATTTCAGCATCCAGAGTTCAGTCAAGAACAACATCACACAGTCCAGAAAGCAATCCCGAAATGCTCAGCCAGTATCAACATCCACATTCAATCCAGAAAATTAGAAATCATCTAACCTAAAACCACTTAGTAACTAGAATAAAATTAAAATCAGAACTAAAAAGAAGCAGTAAAATGAAGTAGAAAAGAAGTGAAACAGGGCAGGGAAACAGGGCTTGAACCTGTAATGCTGAAGGAGAAAGGAGGAGAAATGGACGGAGAAGGGGGTGTGGTGAACGTCGCGGCGGCACAGACGCTCGCTGCCGCTGGTGGCTGGTTGCCGGACTCAGGGACGTAGTTAGGGCTGGCGCGGAAGCAAAGCCAGGAACGAGAGAGAAGGGGGAAATGTAGAGGGGAGAGAAGAAGAAAAAGAAGAAAGAAGGGAAAAGAGAGAGAGACGAAGGGGAGGGGAGAAAGGGGCTGGGTGGTGGTGTTCAGAGAGGAAGGGAAATAGGAAAGGGGTGGCGTTTGTGGCAACTGAAGCATGACCTTCCCCCTTTTCGAATTATCGTTCGAAAAGGGACCTGTGCGGACGCACACAAGGAGAAAGAAGGGGGTGTGCGTGCGCACAAGGTCGTGCGGATGCTGCGGACAGAAGGTGAAATGCGTCCTGTGCGGCTACACAGGAGGGTGTGCGAGCGCGCGGGAGAGGGAAGGAGGGTTGGGTGCACACGCAAAGCCTGTGCGTGCGCTGCGACCAGGGGGGTTGTTCAAGCTGTACGGGCGCACAGGTGCTATCAAACTTTGGCTCAAACTTTTTGTTCTCTCTTGCTCCTAGCCATTCCTTCTTCCTTCAACCTTCTTCAAAACTCTTTCCACCTATCATCAATCAATCAAAACAATCAAAGCTATGCCCCAAATCATGAGATTGTATTTCTTTCATAATATATGACAATTATAGCATAAAATCTCATGAAAGTGCATGAATTCATACATGGTTGATTGAATCAAAGGAAACATGGAAATCTACCCAATTGGCTTGCTTATGGCTTAAGAAAGTGCATAAAATCAATCGAAAACAAAAGAAAAAGGCTAGTGAAACTAGGCTAAGATGACTTGTTATCACAACACCAAACTTAAAGCTTGCTTGTCCCCAAGCAAGAAAAGAATTATTGAGAAGAAAGAATGAAATGGAAGAGGATGTTCATGCTAGCAGAGTATTATTGGTAGTTCATGGGATTTTATGTAGATATGTAAACACTCACTTCTTATTGACTTTTAGGCCTAGAAAGTCTCCTTCAAGCATCAAGCAACACACTGCTATGACCTCTCATTATTCCTTTGTCCTTGACTATTATTTTTTTCTCTAAAAGCTTTAGTTCAGTGTCATGTGTAACAAGTTCTTTTCTTTCTTTATACTTGACACATTATTCACTATAGACACTTGGCTCACATTCCTTCTTAAAACATTGATGCCCAGCACCTCTTTGGGTTACTAAATGCCTTGTAGTTAGGTTGCTCTTGATAGTGGACTTTCAGCTGATGATCCCGGGTTAGTTAACCCAAGTCACCGAGTGTTGATGCACTCCAAAGAACTTAATAATCCAAGCAGATCCTAGTACAAAGACACCACAGGCATATATTCTAAGGTTCAAGCTATTGGTGTCTAGCTTTACTTCTTTTTTTCTTTTATTCTATTGCCAATTTTTGGCTTTTTCTTTTCTCTGTTTGTTTTTCTTTTTAACCAAGGACTTTTATTTGATTGAGATTCATAGACAGTAGGCCACTTTCTACTTAAAAGGAGACATCCTAGTTCTCTTATTCATTAAAAGTGAGCTATCATACAATCACACATACATACCACCACTTACTTTTATTGTACTTCTATCTAACAGAGAACTATCTTACTTCTCATTCAAACATTTCTTTTATTGAATTAAAGATGCAGGAGACAAAGCATGCTTTTTGTTAAGTGAAAGTAAACACACAAGCACACACTTAGACTAGCTTATTTATTGCAAAAAGATAGATTCTACTTGTACTAGATGAACACTTCAGCAAGACATAAATCAAAGCATTTGTCAACAGCAGAAGTTAAGTATAGATACAACCTATCAGTTTGCAGTTCTTTAGCCCAAACGTTGGTAGCAGCAAGAGAAGCCATTTGGTATAAAAAGTTTGAGTAAAAGTTTGCCTCAAACTTTTACTCAAACTTTTACTCAAACTTTTTATGATTTCAACCCGGTTCACAATGGATCTTTCTCCAACTCCAAGAGCAATCAACCAAGGCCTTTATCAACCCAATTCCATCAAGAGCAAAGGCCCAATTCAAGGCTTGAAGACCATTTGAAGAAAGTGTATAAATAGCTTAGGATTTAAGTTTTCAGGGAGTTTTTTTCCTTTTGGGAGCTTTCCTTTTAGTTTTGCTGAGTAGTTTTTGGAGAGCTTTTGGTTTTGAATTGTTTTGAGTTTCTGAGCTTCGGAGTAGGAGAATTGAATTCTCTTCCTCTTAGTTTTCTTGTTTTCAATTTCAATTACATTTGTCTTGGATCTTGGGTTGAAGAATTGAGGAAATTCTGTCTCAATCTCACCTTGAGATCTCTCTGTCTCACTTTACTGCAACTTTTGGAAATTGAATTTGGTTTTGCTTCTTCTACTGCTTGATCTTTACTTTTCTTGCAATTGAATTCTAAATTTT